>NW_027186645.1:4371024-4587003 GCF_028583685.1 Petaurus breviceps papuanus | reverse complement strand
ACACACACACACACACACACACACACACACACACACACACACACACAACTAACCATGTAACCTTGGGCAACTTACTTAACCCCAATTGCCCTCCAAAGGCAAAAAAAAAATCTTTAAATTGGCATTTTAAGTGGCCTTTTTCATTTCTAGATAGTAAAGTGCCATTGTAAGTGCTGCACAGTTTCCCAAATCCATTCTAGTCCATCTTGCCCTCCTAATCTGAATCTTCTCTGTGCATCTGAAATACCTAAGATGCATATGTACTGATAAAATAATCCAATACATTGTTCTTCAAATGGTATATTATAATCTGGGCAATGTGCATTTTTCATCCACTTTTTTTTTAATGACAGTAGATGTCACTGAAGTGGCTTAATAGTGTCCTAAGTCTTTAAAAACTAATACAATATCATCTGAAAACAGGAATTTCAATAGGGAAACCTATTTAGACAACATGTAAAATGTATACCATACCACTGGAGAATACTTTTGATCAGTGTATTAGTTCTGTTTTATACCTCACTTTCAGTAGGCTGTGGCTGTTGAAAAAACTTATCTATAGTCGTGTTTGTCATTTTTATGATTTTGACATGGAGGAGGCACCTTGTTTGAAAAAGCCATGTACATATATATGTATGTATGCATATATGTATGTGTGTATATATATATTATGGAGGAAAATGTGGAGAGTTAGATAGAAAGGTAGACGTGGAGACAGAAATAGGTAGATATTTGCATAGATTGATGGCCAGATATACAAACAGAAAGGTACATTGATACACAGATGAATGGATGAGTGGATCGATGCCATTCAATACTTATCAATGCTCTTTTTTCATATCTATCACTACCTGCCATTCCTGCTCCACCCCTACTAGGAACCCTACCTTTAAAATATATGTGGTCAAACAAATCAACCATTATGATTTTTGGTGAAATTCATCTGGAGGTGCCAGTATTATTTTTATGTCATTATATCAAACAGCTAATGTCAAACCAATTGCTGTTTGTCAATACCTGTGGAAGAATTAGCTTTTTGCTATAATTTATATGTCTTCAATGTTGTAAAAGGAATATCATCCTTTAGAAAAATTATGACAGATTTATATACACACACACACACACATATATATACATATAATATTTTATAGTTTACAAAGAACTTTACAGACAATGACCCATATGGGAACATTAGCATACCTACTAATAGACTTTCACAGATACTGAGATTCTAAGAGATTAAATGATTTGTGTGAGGTCACTCAACCCCCAAGTAAAGCAGGCAGGACTAGAACCTAGCTTTTCTGCCTCTGTGAATAATGTTTCTTCCATTATATTAAGTTGCCTTTCCTCGTGAAGCAACCCTTTTTCACACTAAATTTCTCATGCTTTGATCCCTCACTGACAATATTGCTTCATAATGTAAAAAAGGCCTCAAAGCCTTGACTTGAATAGTGGCCAAACTCAAAGGTACACAGTGCTAAGTTTGATTTCAAGTCTACAAAATCAAAAGGTTTTTTTTTTTTATTATTCCCATCTCAGCTCCAGGTTCTGCATGTTGCTTCATAATAGAGAATGCCAGCTGTCACTACAGTTCTGCTTTTTACCTTTTATCAGTCATTTAAAAAGATGTTGTAAGGATTTAATATGTGTTATGATAAAGTAACAAAGCTGGCTTTCTAACAGACATACCAGAACTTGTACATCCAAATCAGTGTTCAATGTTGTCCCTTTGAGAGACAATGTCTATTCAAATTGGGCTGCTTTTGCTCAAAATAATTTGGAAATACTCCTTATGAAACCATCTTTGTAACCATTTTATGAGATATAAAATAAACCAACCTTACTACTTTAAGTCACAGGACAGTCTTTTGGTATATTATACTTCAATATTTCAATGGATTTGTGTTATCCTCAATGTTCGTAGTACCCCCTTCTAGGACAAACTGAAATCCACCCAGATGGCCTCCTCCTGTATAATTCTTTTTCATATTTTAGAAGTCTTTCTTAAGGTTTCACATTTCCTAGTTATGAGTCCACCTCCCTTTCTACTATATATTTTCCTAGATTACACATCTTACATTCCATTCATGGGAAGTCTGCTATCCAAAATATGCCATAGCCTGATTATGCTTTTTTAATAGCACTTCAAGTTTATGTAATGCATTAACACTTAAAGAATATTTTGTTAATAGCAACCTGTGATATAGGTAATAGAAATAGTGAAATACTGTTTCCCCATTTTACAGATGAGAAAACTGAGACATAGAGAATTAAAATTACTTGCTATGGTTAAATAAAGCTACTATACCTTGCTCTTTTTACTGTAAATCCAATATTTTGTTTTGCTTTTAAAATTAAACCAGATTGTCTTTTTCCTTCCCTTCTTCCACTCCATCATTTGGCTTTCTCCCTCAGTCTTACTCTTCTGCCACTTAAAACAGCCCAGGGACCCCAAAGAAGGAATGTGCTGATGGCTTTTAAGAAGTTTCCTCATCTGTAAAAAAAAAAAAAAGAGTGTCTTGGATCTGATGACCATCCAAGGTTTCTTCCAGGTTTAAATGTATGATCTCATTATCCTAGATCTCTTCCTTTCATATTACAGCCATCTTCTGATGGTCACTGAAACACAGCTGCTGCCCGAAGAAGCTACATTTCTTGCTACCTTCTCCAAAACTGACAACTCCTTTCCTGTCTTAACTCCTCTCACATTACAGAGTCAGGAGGTGGAATAGCACATCCATGTTCTCACTTGATAACCATCACTTAATAACCATCAGATGCTGCCACCTCTAGGTCACTTTCTCTCCTCCCCTGGCAATCATTTCTCTACATCCTACCCTTTGCCCTTTAAATGCTTGGCTTCTCAGTTCCTCAATTTTATTAACTTCCACAATATGTTTCCAACCAACTATAATCATCCATGTAAATGTATACATACCTTAGATAGCTCCTTTCCCTGTTGCATTGTGCAAATAACACCTTGTCTCAACTGAATTTTCCCCAGGTGCCAGAATTCTTACTTGTTATAGCTTGGTAGCTATGGTCTGGAATATCAAAAAAAAAAAAAAAGACACTGGGTGGGGGAGAAGTAAGTAACTGAGACTAAGGGCTTTAAATGTAACTCACCATCTGACAAAGCAGAATCTCTGGCTTGCGTTAGAGGACCCAAGTTCAATTTTTGCCTTTGATGTTTATTTTATGACCTTGAGCAAGTTATAAAACCTCCATGGTCCCCAGTTTTCTCATCTGTAAAATGAGGGGAATGAATTAGAAAACTTTTAGGGTTGTTTTCAACCCCAGATCTATGAAACTGTTTGATGCAAGTTTGCTTGTAAATCACCTTTCTAATGATGAGATGGATAGTTCAAGGTGACCAATAAATGCAAAAAGACCAATATGCAATGAGTTATGACTCCTCTTGATAAATGGGCAAATCAAAGAAATGCTGCAAGGCTTTGTTATTTGTTAGCATATTGAGATAAGGAGGTCTATTTAATACCAATTCTATAAAACCCCCCATTCGTTTCTTACCAGTCTTTGAATACCCCCTATGGAGGTAGCTTATTCCAATTCTGAACAGCTCTCATTATGAAAATTTTTTTTTAAATTGAACTGAAATCTGCCTGCCTGCAATTTGCACCTATTTCTGGTCATTATATTCTTTAGACACCAAGTTAGACAAACTTATGACAAATCATTTACATATATATATCTATATATATACATATGGTTCAACATAAGCCATTCCTTGTATTGCGTGGTTTCAGTTTCCTTAATCCTTCTTTGTCCTTCTCCTCTGTATGAATTCCACGTTGTCAGTGCCCTTCCTAAGATGCAGCTCTCAGAAGGGAACACATATTCTAGAGATGTGGCCCAGAGAATAGCGAGACTACAATTTCCCTCATTCTATACACTATGCCTCTATTAATGGAGCCTGAGAGCATTAGCAATTTTGGCTAGAGTGTCAACCTGTTGACTCACATTGAGCTTGTAAATCAACTACTATGTCTACAGCATTCTCCTAATATATCAATCTAGTAACCTTGTCAAGAAAGGAAATGAAATTGTTCTAGAATGACTTATTCTTGATAAACGCCTACTGGCTCATAGTGATTACCACTTCCCTAAGTGCTCACAAACCATGCTTTTAAATAATGCATTCTAAATTCTACCCACAAATTGAACTTAGGCTCATCAGCATAAAGTTTAGAGAATCTTTCCAGGGAGGGAATAAGTATATGGGATCATGATAATCTATCTTTTCTATTAACTATGCCTGTGCCATACATTGACATTTGACCCAAGAGGCCCAAGCCACTACTATTCACTTCCAGGTAGCAATTTGCCTAAATTACAACTAGAGAATATATCTCTACATTTTAACACATCATCTATTTCATCAACGTATGTATTCCCTTTATCACTCAGAGATATAGAGTGTACTATATCCATGGATTTTATTATGCTGTATAATTATTGTTCCTTCTCACCTACAGAGCAGTACAAGGACGAGCTGCTTCTCTTTTATCCCTCACTCACATTATGTGATCAGCTCACCTCCTATTCCAAACAAACAATTCCAAAGTGATATTCAATACACTACTTCTTACATATAGGTTATATTGGAAATATATTTGCATCAGCAGTCCATGAAAACTAGCCTTCCCACCAAATCTATAAATTGATGGCAAGTATCACACTGAGTAAGTGAGATGAGCAATCCTGTCCTAAGCAGCCTGAGGAAAAAGGTTCCTTGACTGTTACCTTTCACTTCAGGGATAAGGGGATCTATAGCTATGGTTTCATCAATGTGGGGAACTCTTAATGTAGAAACATAGCATATGAATACTGCTTATAGCTCTGAAAGCATATGTGATTTTCCATGGTCACATAATTCCGTATATGTCAGAAGGACTTAAACTCAAGTATTCCTGACTGTAAGACTAGCCCTCTATTTACAATGGCACATTGTCTTATGTCTATTAATTGATTGTTTAATTAATTTCTCATTCAGGAGCTTGTTGGTCTCCTTTTATTCTTCCATTATTTTCATAACAACCTATGTATGAAATTAATTTTCTATTTTAGGACACTGTTCAATAATGTTTGGATACAATCTACATTCAAGGTTGAATATTGCTCCCCCAGTTGAGTTACATGATGTTCAAAAGGCCAAGTACGTGTACCTTTAAAATTTTTATCTGGAGCCCTTAATGTAGAAAGATTAATTATCAGGCACATCAATTCTGATTCATCAAAAAGGTCCTTATATCCATGGAGCATTGTCATTTTAATCAGCAGTAGCACAGTTCGACCTTGTCTGACAGTTTTCGCCAAGTACAGATGGCAGTCTTTCTATAACTACATCCTGGATGATATAGTTAACATTTTTGGCATGGAGACAGCCCACTGTCTTTCATGATCTCTCCCTCTATTTCTCAGGCCTTAGCTGAGTGCCTGTACATAGAAGGAGCTAATACATGATAGATGACAGACTGACTCTCTTCAAAAGACTTGTACACACAAATATAATGAGAACTTTTTTTTTAATCGAGCATTGCCTCTTTTCTCCAACATTTATCTATTGCACTGGAGACTTAGTCTTTGTAAGGTAAGAAAGTGATTTGTCCAGGGTTACACAACCAGTAAGAATCTGAGTCAAGATTTAAACTCAGTTCTTCCTGAGTCCAGTGTTGCTTCATTAAATCTGGAAAAAAAACTCATTGACAGTTATTGCTTTCCAAAAGTAGAAGGGATTATTTCAGGAGATAGCAAATATTCCATCCCTGAAGGTCTTCAATCAAACAATGCATGATTACTTGTCAAGAATGTAACAAAGAGGATTCATGCCAAGCCCAGTTTGGATTTAAATGAAATTGAAATGCCATATAATTTTTGGATTCAGTGAGACTCCCCATTTCTGATCAATGCCTTAGTTAGACCTTCAAAATTATGTCTCCCAACTTGTGTTCTCTTCTTTCCTACCTATCACTTTTTCTCATTGCTTCCAGATTTCCATATTGCCTGCATCACCATTTCCAACTTTCAAAACACAGAAGACATTTCATTCAATAAATGTTTTCATATGGAGATTTTTCTTACTCTTACTGTAGCACTTTTATCTTGGCTACAGCATTTCGGGCATGGTCTTTCTTTTCCTTTCTTAAGAAAAAATAATCAAACCAACACAAATATGAATCGCTATGCAAAGACAATGGAATACATTTTTTACAATAATGAGTGAAAATGTGAAAAACATGTAAAGGAATATATGAAATCATACAAAGTGGAAAAAATATTAGGGATGCTGTATGCATGTTAAGCACAACTATGTAAGAAATGTATATGAATGGATAAACATGAGAATTAGAAGGAACAATAGAGAATTGTTGACAGATACATATTTAAGTATGCCTTTCCTTTTCAAATTAAATAAATAAAAACTAAACTAGAAAAATGTTTTTTGCTAATCATTTTCTGATACAATAATCAGGTATTAATAAGTGCCCAAGTGAACAGAAACAGGTGCATAAATCTCAGAAATCCCTCATCTGTGTGTGCATGCATGCACCCACACACATACACACCTCTCTAGAACACATTTCATTAAAAATGATTTACACAATTTCCCTGGAAATTAAACAAAATATCATTGAACCAGTAAGGTTGGGATGTAGCCTTTTGATTTAAATCATGCCATGCTAATTTCCAATTAACTTATAATCTATGTCTCTATTTTCATTTATTGAATGTAATTTCTATTACATTATAATTTGAAAAGGATATATTTAATATTTCTGACTTTGTGAGGTTGTGAAGTTCTTATGCCCTAACACAAGGTCATTTTTTGTGGTATCATATATGGCTGAGAAAAAGTTATATACTCTTCTATTCCCAATCAATTTTTTCCAAAGTTCTATCATATCTAACCTTTCTAAAATTTTATTCATCTCTTTAATTTGTCTTGTTTATTTTTTGGTTAGATTTCTCTAGCTCTGAGAGAAGAAAGTTGAGGTCCCCCACTAGTATAGTTTTACTCTATTTTCTCATATATATTTTTTTCTTTAAAAATTCAGATATACCATTTGTTGCACATATGTTTAGCATTATTATTACTTTATTGTCTATGGTTGTTATTATTTAGTAGTATCCATCTCTTTGTGACAACAAAGATACTGGGGAGGTTTGCCATTTCCTTTTCCAGCTCATTTTACAGATGAGGAAACTGAGGCAGACAGTATTAAGTGATTTGTCCAGGGTCACACAGTTAGTAAGTGACTGAGGTCATATTTGAACTCCAGAAAAGTAATCTTTCTCACTCCAGGTCAGGTGCTATATCCACTGTGCTACCTTGCTACCCCATTGTCTATGCTATCTTTTTAGCAAAATGTAATTTCCCTGCTTAACTCTTTTACTTAGATCTATTTTTACTTTTGCTTTGTCTTTGAAAATGATTACTACCTCTGCTTTTTTTTCTTCAGCTAAAGCATAATAGATTCTGCTCTAGATTCTTATTTTTTACCCTGTGTGTGTGTCCTTTCAAGTGTGTTTCTTGTAAAAAAAAATATAACCAGATTCTAGTTTTTAATCCATTTTGCTTTACTCTTTCTTTTTATGGATGAGGTCATTCTGTTCACATTTGTAGTTATGATTACTGTGTATTTCCCATCATTCTATTTTTCCCCTTTTATACTGCTCTTTCTTTTTACTATGTCTTTCCTCAACAGTCTGTTTTGCTTCTGACCAGTGCTTCCTTTAATTTACATTCTCATTAGCCCTCCCCTCACCCTTCTGCTCATACCTTCCCTACTTCCTCATAGAGTAAAATAGATTTCTCTACTCAGCTGAATGTGTATGTCCTTCTACATTTGAAACAATTCTAATGAGAGTAAAGTTCTAGCATTTCCCATTATTTTCCATCTTCCCCTCCACTGTAAAAGCTCTTCTTTTCAATCCTCTTTTGTGCCTGATGGGGAATAGATGAATGGAATGGAAAATGTTTACCTGGACTGGAGAAGACTAAGTCAATAAGTATTTATTAAGTGACTACTGTTTATTCCAGGCACAGTGTTAAGTGCTGGAGATATGAGGGAAAGAGAGGAAGTATTAATATAAGATCTACTATTTGACAAGCCCTCTGCTAATTGCATTACAATTTGTTTCATTTTATTCTCAGAACTGTGAGAAATATGTATTATTACTATACTCATTTTACACTTGAGAAAACTGAGGCAAACAGAGGTTAAGCAACTTGCCCAAGGTCACACAGATAGTAAGCATCTGATTGTAATTGCACTCTAGTCTTCCTGACTCTAGGTCCCATGCTCTATTCATTGTACCATTTAGGTGCCTCTCTGTTCTCAAGGAGTTCACAATCCACTGGGAAACAAGCTAAAAACAACTATGTAGTGATGTGATGTGATGTGACATGACATGATGTGACGTGACATGATGTGATGTGATGTGATTGATATAATATATTGCTATTCTTTCCATTTACGCTGTTGGTTATTATGCATATTGTTTCCCACCCTATGCTTAATTTCATCTTATATCAGCTGTTATGTCTTTCTATGTAAGTAGGGGAATATAGAGCTTGAAAATATATAAATAAAAGTATTCTCAAAATACAGGTATAACATATATTATGAGATTTGGTTGTTAGTATATTTGAATCTGGAACAAAACTCTGTAATTATAGAGTTCTATCTGATAGTTACCTATTTCAATTTATCCTTATAAAGTTTCATATTATTTTTTAAAAGGAAAAAGTAGTCTGACCCATCTTCATTAACACAGTATGCTTCTGTAAACACCAGATGTACTGATAGGTCTATATATTCTGTTGAACAGCTAAGACTAAAGATAGCAACAGCATCAACATCTATTTTATTTCTCTCACAAATTACTTGGTTACTAAATAATTTTGCTGTGATGTATAATTAGGAGAATTCATTAGTCAGGAATA
The DNA here is from genome assembly GCF_028583685.1 of Petaurus breviceps papuanus. Taxonomy (NCBI): domain Eukaryota; kingdom Metazoa; phylum Chordata; class Mammalia; order Diprotodontia; family Petauridae; genus Petaurus; species Petaurus breviceps. The sequence goes on along the minus strand of NW_027186645.1, from coordinate 4,578,032 downwards.
CTTTTAAGCTTATACTGGCCCAGAAGAAGGTATTAGCTAGATTGTATTCATATGTGATTATATTTAGATGTCAGGGAATAATTCTAGATATCAAAGTTCATATGGAATGTTATTTTTTCCTCTAAGAATTTCATCCACCACTAAACATGAAAAGTTAATATTCAAAAAGAAACAGAAAGTATACGTGTACTACAGTTAGAGGTAAAATAATTTAAATTTATACTTTGCAATAATTTGTATTAGTTTTTTTTTTAAGATCTTGTCACTTTAACCAAGAAAACAACCTTTACTGTTGAGTAAGCCAATAAATCATTGGACTCTAACAATGGAAGAATGCCTACATCATGCTACTTTAAAAAATTAAATATTGGTAATAATAGATGTTAATATGCTATCAGGAAGAAATATTGTAACTCAAGCTTATTCATAAAAATAGTTATGATGGTCTTGTCTTATCTAATGCTTTCTTTCATTCAGTGCTGAAAAATATTTAGAAAAATCACTGTTTTATCATTAAAAATACAAATATTATTTGCTGCATGAAGCAAGATTTTAAAAGTCAGTGGGAGAAACAAAGAAATATATTAATTTTGCAAGTACAATAGTGAGTACAGTCCAAATGGAAGGAAACATGACCTGGAAATCAGAAGGCGTGGGTCTTCTGTATCAGAAGATTTGGTCCCAGCTTTGCCTCTTACACACGTGGATGTGGACAAGTCCCCTCTTTTGGGATGTTGGTTTTCCTCAGTTATTATTAACATGAATACTATTATTGCTGTTAGCTTCTGCTAGTATTTGTATAGTGTTTTAAGGTTTGCAAAGTGTTTTATAAATATTATTTCATTTTATCCTTACAACTTTGGGAAGTAGGTGCTAGGATTAATCCCATTTAACAGATAAGGAAAATGAGCAGAAAGAAGTTAATTGACTTGCATGAAGTCACATAGCTAGTTTCTGGGATCAAATTTGAACCCAGATCTTTCTGATTCCAACTCCAGGACTTTATCTATTAAGCTATCTAAGCTATCTCAAAGATGAATGAATTGGATTATATGATTTCCAACTTCCTTTTATAGCACCTGGGGCCCGCCTTCCAATTTTAAAGCATTTTTGTGGGCTATGCTACTGTGTTTTGATTTTTTCTGTCTTGGAAAAGACAATTTTTAAAGACCAATTTTGAAAAGATTGGGAGTCAGGGGGCAGCTATGTGGCACAGTAAAGAGAGCACTGGTCCTGGAGTCAGGAGGACCAGAGTTCAAATCTGACCTCAGACACTTAACACTGTGTGACCTTGGGCAAGTCACTTAACCCCAATTGCCCTGACTTCCCCCCTCCAAAAAAAAGGATAAAAAACACAAGACAAAGAAAAGATTGGGAGTCAATGAGGTGGCTCTCTTCACTATTTTTTTGGAAATACTGCACATCCTATTCAGGTAATGAAAACATCATTACTTGTGCTGAAGTTCTTCCTAAGATAATTTTTCCATTCCATAAACCCTGGGGAGGAAACAATGTTGAACTTCTTAGTATCCATTTGAGGTAATTGGTTCATTTTTTTAAATGTATTCATCTACCACTGGTATCTAAATTCTTTGAAACTTGGCCCAGGAGGCCTAAATTATCCAGGTGACCCAGGCGCTGAATTCTAGGTCACTGTCTGCAATACTTTGAAGAGGCTAGATGGGATCCCAGTCCAGGCTGATATTCTAGAAATATTCACCTGCTATGGTCATACCAAGACCACCGGTGTCCATCTTCTTACACACACACACACGCACACACACAGCTTCACTAGAGAAATTTGAATTCACATTAATATAAGCCAAATATGTGTAATCCTTTTTACTCAGTTCACAGATGCCCAGCTACCTTAGAAGTATATTTTGTAAGTATCCTTGAACAGAATACAAGTATCATTTGGAAACCACTGTCCAACATAACTAAGTAGACTGAATGTTTCATTATAGATGTCACTGCTGAATAGGGCCTTTTCTATATGACCCGGTTGAAATAACATAGGAATAGTTGGGGGGTGGGGAGGGAGTTGAGGGGTATGGATTAGATTCTTCAGTACTGGGCACTGACCACCTCATATTTTTTTGCTATTGTGGCAAATTTTGATGAACCTGATTGTTTTTCTTGAGTACAATAAGCACATGTCCACATTTGTGACAAAAGATAGTTCTGGGCTTTTTTTTTTTCATTGTGCTCTGTGTTGTTCCTGAAGCAAGTTGCCTTAAGCTCTGTCTGCCTTTTTCTTTTTTTTCCAGAAATGCTACTGTCCACTTCATAATATTCCAGCATACTAATCTCAAAATTCTGCAGTAGAATAATGGTAACCCAAGGTGACCTTTCCTTTGGCCTTGGAGATAGTTGGAACAAGTTTTCACCCATCACTGATCTCCTCCCTTCCTCTGTCTGTCTCTGTCTTTTTTCTTCCTTCTTTTCTGCCTTTCTCCTCTTCCCACCTTCCCACTTTACCATTCCCCCTTCCCTCTTAACCTCTTTCCTTCTTCTTCCCTTCCTCTTCTCGAATCTTTTCACAAGCTATACCATTCCTATGTATTTGGGGGATGTTTGCTACTGTTCAAGAACTGTCATGTTCCCATACGTTAAAAAGCAATCCACCAGTCATTTATTTAGGGCTCAGATTTTCTATGTGAAAAACGTCCATTGAATTTTTAATTATGATTTCCACAAGATTTCAATTTTGCTTTACTCAAAGTCAGAGGCCTTCTATCCTTCAAGTCAAGTCACCAAGCATTTATTGTGATTATTATATACCAGACACAGGAACACTAGGAATATAAATTCAAGCACACAGATAGTCTATACTTTTGAGGAGCTTATATTCGAATGAGGGAAGAAATATGTAAAAGGAAGTTTAAAATGCATAGAACAAGGGGATAATAAGGTACTTCTAGAGAGGCATGGCAGAAAAACTCCAGGAAATCGAGCGCAGCCCAGAGAACCTAGCTTAGCCTAGGTTCTTTGCCTAAAATAGATATTATAGGAGGAAATAGTCAATCAGAGGAGCCACAGGTTCAGAGCACATTTCTAGTGTGAGAAATACAGTAGTGGACTGAATTTCCTGGGTGAGGAGATTGTGGGCCATGGCAGAGAAAGTCTTTTAGAAGATTGCAGAATTGTGCAATGATCAGCTTTGATAGACTTAGTTCTTCTCAGCAATGTAATGATCTAAGAAAATTCCAAAAGACACATGATGGAAAATGCAGTCCACATCCAGAGAAAGACTAAAGAGTCTGAATACAGATAGAAGCATACTATTTTATCTTTTTTTGTTGTTGCTTTTTCTTTCTTGTGATTTTTCCCTTTTGTTCTGATTCTTCTTTCACAAAATGACTAATGTGGAAATATGCTTAATATGAGTGCACATGTATAGCCTATATCAGATCGTGTGCTGTCTTGGGGCGGGGGGGAGGAGAGGGAGAGTGAAAATTTAGAACTCAAAATCTTATAAAAATTAATAATAAAAACTAAAAATAGATAAATTTCTAAAAGCTAAAAAATGAAAGAGATTGCTAGAGAACTAGAAAGTCTTTCCTGTTGAAAGGGGTTAAAGAATTAGACTAAGGCTTCCTGCACTTTTCCCATGTCATCAGATTATCCACTCAGCCTCTTCAAACACTCCAACCCCACAATCATGGGATGTTGTGCTTACAGGGAACATAGGAGCTAAAAAGTGGGTCCCCTGATGCGTGCCAATGCTTGGATTTCTCTACCATATTTCCCTTCTAGTACTATACTGCTTCAGCAATATACCCTAGCCAGGACTCAAAGTGCTCCTCATTTAGAGAAGAGGAATTCTAGCTTCACATATTATATCTCTTGAATTTTTACTACAAGGTGAATGATCTACTCCCTAGCTCTAACTTTTGCTAGGAGGGAGGAAATGTTTCTGAGTATACATCATATTTCATCTACATTTCTTTCCTTCACCAAGATGCATGAAATCTGATCATCATTTCCTTAATCACTTCAAGGTTTAATAACTAGTTGTCAGACATCTCTGCCAACACATCTCATTATGGATGCTGAAATGAATCACTATTTTAGACAACTTATATAATACAGGCAATGCTTTGTTATCTTCCTTGTACACCTCAAATACCACTTAATAGTTATGCAAATAGTCTATAGAATTGCATAAGTTAATTTCAGTGGCTAAATCACAATAATCAATATGTACACTCAATGTGAATATAATGAGAATGCATAATTACTACTAAACACTATTTATCCAGCAACAGGACAGTCATGGTACTATTTATACCAACACTCAATCAAATACCAAGAAGCAATATATATATATATATATATGTATATATATATGTGTGTGTATGTGTGTGTGTGTGTATATATATATATATATATGTATGTATGTGGGTGTGTATATATATATGTACATATATATATATATATATATATATTTCCATGTCATCTTGACAAACAATAGCACTATAGTTGTCTTGAAGCCATGTGTTTGGCATTTTAAAGTCACCTTGTAATCCTGCTATTCCATCAGCAACAAATAAAAACTGTTAAAGCAAAAACATGTAAGAGATCCTTCTAATTCTAGGCCATCTAGTAGACTTCACAAATGTATCATGAAGATTCCCTACAAAGTATAAATTCTCTTGAAAGCTACCCAAAGTTGAACTACATTGTAGTTCAAGCTGCATAACACATGAGATCTCAAAAATGTGTTTCTTTTTATGAGAAAATGAAAGGACATATTAATTCAAAACAAAAGTCATTCAGTTAAACAGTGCAGTAAAATTAATTACCAAAAAAAATACCCCTTTCAACACATAGGAGTACTTGGGACAAAGGGGGAGAATAAGTTGTGAGAGCTTTTGTATACTAAACAAAGGATTTTACATTTGATCCTGGAGGTGATAGGGAAGCCCTGGAATTTATCAAGAGGGGGTGGGGAGGTGACATGCTCAGAACTATGCTTTAGGAAAATGACTTTGGTGCCTGAATTCATGATGGACTGAAGTGAGAAGGGACTTGTGGCAGGCAGACCAATCAACAGGCTATTGCAATATTCTAGTTGTGAGGAGATAAGGATGTGTTCCAAAGTAGTATCAGTAGCAGAGGAGAGAATGAGGCAAATTCAAGAGATGTTGCAAAGGTAAAATCAACAGAACTTGCCAACAGATTGGATATGGGAGGAAAGAGATGGTGAAGAGTCAGGGATAACACCAAGGTAGTGAGCCTGGGGGACTTAGAGGATAGAAGTGCCCTCAAAAGTAATAGAGGAGTTTGGAAGGAAGGGTTGGGGGGGGGAAAGATAGCAAGCTCAATTTTTGATGTGCTGAATTTAAGTGTTCTGTGAGACATCCAGTTCAGGACTTCTAATATGCAATTAGAGACACAAGACCAAAGTTCAGCAGAGGGGTTAAAGCTTGGTAAATAGATTTTAGAATGATCCTAATACACATGATCATTGAATCCATGGAATTTGATGAAAGAAGTTAAGTAGTATAGTTGGGGAAGATAGGAGGACCCAGAACAGAGTCCTATAGGACCTCCAGTCAGCCATTGTGGCCAGGATAAATGATTCAGTAAAGGAAACTGAGAAGAAGCAGTAAAATAGGTAGGAGGAGAACCAGGAGAGATTAGTGTCCCAAAAACCGAGAGAAAAGAGAGTATCAAGGATTAGATGCCAATTGCCAGTGTCAAAAGCTCCACAGTGACTAAGGATGAAGTTTGAGAAAAGGCCATTGAATTTGGCAAGTTAGAGCATTGGTAACTTTGGAGAAAGGAGTTTTAATTGAAGCCAGATTGTTAAGAGAGTAAGAAGAAAGACATTGGAGACATCTATTATAAACAGACTTCTCAAGGAGTTTAGCAAGGGGAAAAAAAAGCGAAAGAAAATAACTAAAGAGTACCAGATCTCAAGTATTACAAAAAGGCAATCATCACAACAATCTGGCTTTCTAAGAAATAGAGTTGTGGAGCATTAGACTAGATTATGTATGCAATACTAGTAGTAAATGACAATCATAATCTAGTGTTTGACAAAGAAAAAGAGTCAAGCCTTTGAGATGAGAAATCACTATTTGACAAACATTTCTGGGAAAACTAGAAAGCAGTGTGGTAGAAATGAGGTGTAGATCAACATACAAATTGTATAGCAAGATATAGTCAAAATGGGTTCATGATTTAAACATAAAGGGTGATTCCATAAGCAAATTAAGGGAACATGGAATTTTTTTATTTGAAAGATTTATTAAGGGAAGAATTTATGACCAAATAAGATATAGGATTATAGGATATAAAATGGATGATTTTGATTCAATCAAATTTAAGAGGTTTTTGCATAAACAAAACCAATGCAGCTAAGATTAGAAGGAAGGAATGAAATGGGATAGGGGAAGTTTTATAGCAAATCTCTCTTATAAAAACCTCATTTCTCAAATATGCAGAGAAGTGAGTCAAACTGATAAGATTGGGAGTCATTCCCCAGTTGATAAATGGTCAACTGATATGAAAAGACAGTTTTCAAAAGAAGTAATTAAAGCTATCTATAATACTCATATAAAAATGTTCTAAATCGCTATTCATTATAGAAATGAAAATTTAAAAAACTTTGAGGTTTCACTTCATGCCTATCAGATTGACTAATATGACAGAAAAGGAAAAAGACAAATATTGGAGGAGATATAAAAACAATAAGAACACTAATGCACTACTGACGAAATTGTGAACAGATTCAACCATAATGAAGATAATTTGGAACTATGTCCAAATGACTATAAAATCACACTTACCCACTACTAGGTCTGTACCTCCAAAGAGATCAAAGGAAAACAAAAAGGATCTATATGTGCAAAAAATGTTTATAGCAGCAATTTGTGGTGACAAATAATTGGAAACTGAGGAGATGCCCATCAATTGGGGAATGGTGGAACAAGCTGTGGTATATGATTGTGATAGAATACTACTGTACTATAAGAAATTCTTGCAGAAAAACCTGGGAAGCTTACAAGAATTGGTGTTGAATGAAGTGAGCAGAACCATAATATTGTACACATTAATAGCAATATTTTATGATGATCAACTGTGAATGACAGCTATTCTAAGCAATACAATGATCCAAATGACTTATGAAAAAAATACACACACACACACCTCTAGAGAAAGAACTGATGGAGTCTGAATTATAGATTGAAGCATACTTTTGTTTTTACCTTTTTTATTCTTGTTTTGTTTTGGTCTATATTGTGTTTCACAACATGATTAATGTAGAATGTTTTGCATAACTGAACATGTATAATCTATATCAAATTTCTGCCTTCTCAATGAGGGGTCAGTGGAAAGTCACAGGGAGAGAATTTGGAACTCAAAATTTTAAAATATGAATGCTTAAAATATGTTTACATGTAATTAAATAAAAATAAACATGTGTAAAAATAATCCTAGTACTAGCTTGCTTGCAGAGAAAGTTGCAAATGTCCTTTGACAACTTTATCAGGCTGTTCACTAGCATCTATTTCTATTTCCAGTCCTCTGTTCTTCAACTTCTGTTAAGTCTCTTCACTCAGAGAAAAGGGTCTATTAACTTTTTTTGCTCATAGTTCCAGGTATAGCAATTCTTTGAATTCAGACTCCACCCTGATCTATATAGCTATACAGTTAAAGAAGGCCTTTGAAGTTTAAATCAGTCTTTTGCATTGAATTTCTTCCACTGAGACATCCTCAGGATAAATAGTTGATGTGTGGCAAAATAAAAAAAAAATCTCTGAACTCCTATTAGAGATCCAACTTTAAGGATGAAATACACCAAATCATATGAGGACTTTCATTAGCAAAATTGCTAAGGAGATGACTAAGGGTGAGATGAGGAGATTTCTTTTAACCTCCATCATGTCTCTTGTCTACACTAATCAGCATGTGATGAGCACTGAAAGGATCTGGTTATAGTTGAAAGGACTGACATCCATGAACACTGGGAAAAAAGCACAAGATGTGAACTCAAAAGATTTGAATTTGAATTCTAGATCTGCTTCTTATGAGTTGTGTGAATTTGGTTTAAGAAAATTACCTATTCTTATTCTCCATTTTCTTAATCATTCAAGGAGAGTGTTGTACAAGATAATTTGTAAGCTTCCTTCTAGCTCTAAATTCTATGATGGCAAGTTACATAAGTCATAGTAAAAAATAAATATGAGTGCTACAACCTTGAACTCCTCATGCATTAGAAAACTTGCAGAAAAGACCAGTAAGTTCAATCAGCCAACAAAAATTTATTTTTTCCTCTCTTTTTTATTTTTTAGTTTATATCATTCAATTCCACAAGATTTTGAGTTACAAATCTTCTCCCCAATTTTCCCTACCCACCACCCCAAAGCAGCGATCCCACTGAATAGTCCCTCCCCCAATCTGCTCTCTCCCATATCTTCCCCCATACTGCCTTTGACTTTCCAGTAGGGTACAGTGGATCTCTGTGCCCCAGTACCTGTATATCTTATTTCCAAGTTACATGTAAAATAATAATAATAATAATTATATATATATTAAATATTTGATTTTAAAAGTTTAGATTCCGGATTCTTTCCCTTCCTCCCTTGTCACCCACCCACCTTTTCAAAATTGGGTGCTTGCAAATTCCCTCCCCGACAGCCTACCCTCATTTCCATTATCCCCCCTCTCTTCCTTCCCCTCTACTCTCCTATAGGGTAAGATACCTCATTTAGTGTCTATGTCATTCTCTCCCTAAGTCAAATTCAAGGAGAATAAGCTTGACTCATTCCCTTTTGCCTTCCTGTTCTTCCCCTCCATTGTAACAGTTTTCCCTTGCCTCTTCTGTATGAGATAATTTACCCCCATTCTGTCTCTCCCCATATCCTCTCTTTTTTTTTGGCCTCTTTTGCCATTTGAGTTAGTCTATTTTTTAAGATGTTATTTTATTCAGTCAGGTTGTTGACTCTCATTTCATAATTTTCTTGCATCATTCTCATTTCTCTTCCCAATTTTTCCTCCACTTCTGTTATTTGATTTTCAAAATCCTTTTTAAGCTCCTCTATGGCATGTAACCATCTAATATTTTTTTTTGGAAGATTTTGGTGAAGGAGTTCTGACTTCATTGTCCTCCTCTGTTCCATGCTTTGATCCTTTTTGTCCCCAAAATAGGAGTGTAAAGTTGGATTGCTATGCTAGCTTTGCTTCCTTTGCTTGCTCACATTACCACTTAATTACTTGGCTTTTGAGCCTTTTGCCACAGTAGAACTCTGCTACTAGAAATGGGAGCTTTATCTCAAATGCTGGGGTTTTCACAGCTGCTAGAGCTATTAGTTGGGTACCCTCTCTGAAGCCTCCATATGCTCTGGCAAACTGTTCATATACCCCAGGACCTCCACCCTAGACAGCAATCCAGATACAATCAGGTTAAAGAAAGAGTGATTACCCTTCAGCCTGGTTGCTTGGTTCCCCTACAATCTGTAGGCCAGGAGGTCTGAAGCAGCCATGAGGCAGGTGGCTGCATGGCCAGTGCACCTCACCAGCTTCTCTCCCTGGGGGTAAAGGCTGGATTGTACTCCCAAATTCTCAGGTCCCAAAGTCCACATTGCACTGACCTCTCACTTTGTCCTGGAATCTATGGGTTGATAATTCTGGAAACTGCCACAGCTGCTGGTGATCTGAAGTCACTGCAGCTGGAGGCTTGCTGTGGCTGCCCTGAGGCTAAAACCTCTGGCTTGTGTGGGGCTGGAGTCAGCTCCCAGAATGCTGGGCTGGCTGCTTCCTGCCAGCCTGCTGGGCTGTCCTCAGTGGGAGATTAGCTTTTCTGTGTCATTTTGTGGGTTCTGTAGCTCCAAAGTTTGTTTAGAATCATTTTGTACATAAATTGGAGGTGGGAGCCAAAGCTCCTGTTTCCACTCTACCATCTTGACTCCACCCCCTGCCAACAAAAATTTCTAAAGAACACAGGATCTCAAGAAACATGGACAAAAATGAAAAAGACCCCCTCCTCAAGGAGCTTACATTCTATCAGTATATACATATAGTCATACAAATACAAGTTTCTTGGGAGGGGAAGTATTAGTAGATGAAGTAATCAGGAAAAGTTTCAAAAAGTAAATGTCATGAAATGAACTGATTTAAAGGTGATTCTAATAGGCAGAATTGAGCAAGTAGGGAGAGAATTTCTCACATGAGGGACAGCTGATGCAGAGACATAGAGGAATGTTTTATATGAAAAATAATAAGAAGGCCAAAGAGATCTCCTTAAATGCAGGAGTGACTGTGTCAAACCCCATTCTGCCCCCAGTAATATTCCATGGCTCTTTGTTATATCTAATATCAAATACAAAACTTTCTGTTTGGCTTTTAAAGTCTTTCACAACCTAGATTTTCCCTGCTTTTTAAGTTTTCTTACTCCTCTTTACTCCCTTCTATGTTCTCTTTGAAACTGTGATATGACCTTCTTGCTGTTCCTACCATATGCCTTTTCACATGCTATTCTCCATCCTTGGAATGTTTAGCTTTCTCATCTCTACTGTATGATTTCCTTCAATACTCAGCTTATATGAAACTTTCTTCAAGAGGTCTTTTCTGCTTCACCTTCTTGATTGCTAGTATCTTCTTTTGTTTCTTTCCTCCTTCCCTTTCTCCCTTCATTCCTTCCTCCCTTCTTCCTTCTCTTTTTCCCCTCCTCTTCCCTTTCCTCCCTCCTTTTCCCTTACCTCCCCTTCCCTTTCTTTCCTCCTTGTCTTTTCTTCCCTCCCTTCTTCTTTCCTTCCTTCCTTCCTTCCCTCTGAGGGCACTCCCAAATTGCACAGTATATATCTATGTTCTTCTGATTTCTTTTCATTTTTTTCATTTTTTCAACTCTTCATGACCCCATTTGGAGTTATTTTTTTTTTTACAAAGATACTGCAGTGGTTTGTCATTTATTTCTCCACCTTTTTACAGATGAGGAAACTGAGGCAAACAGGATTAAGTGATTTACCCAGCATCACATAGTTAATAAGTATCTGAGGTCAGATTAGAACTCATTCATTAGAACTTCCTGCCTACAGAACCAGTGCTCTATCCACTGTACCACCTAGCTGCCCCAGATTTATCTTATATATATACGATTGTTTACATGCCGTTCCTCATTAGACTATAAACTCCTTAAGGTTATAGACATTGTGGTTTAGTCCTTCATATTACAACACAGCACAGTGCCTAGCACATATTTTGAGCTTCATAAATAATCATTAACTCACTAATTAAAGTTCCACTTTGGATTAAAGGGAATATGAAGAATAATGTGTGATAAGATTGAAAAGGTAGGTTGGTAATAGATGACTACAGAAATTTACATAGTAGCAGAATGACATGGTTTTCTTTATGAAGACCTTTTAGCATCTATGTAGAGAAAAGATAGGGAAAACAAGGAAGGGAGATGTTATGGAGGTAGAAGCAACAAGATTTGATAACTGATTTGATATGTGTGGAGATTCAGAGTGAGGGCTTGAGGATTTATCCATAGTTGCTAATATAAATAACTAGAAGAATGGACAGTAGAAATACATCATTTTGGAGTGGGGGTAGAATTAGTCAGGGAAGATAATGTTTGTGACACACTGAGTTTATTTTTTTTAGTTTCCAACATTCATTTCCACAAGATTTTGAGTCACATTTTTTTATCCCTGTCATTCCCCTACCCCCAATCCCAAAATACAAAGTCTACTAAATGCCTCTTACCCAAATCAGTTCTCTCTTATATCCTCCCCCATAATCCCCTGAGCTTTCTAGTAGGGCAAGATGGGTTTCTATACCCCAGTACCTGTATATCTTATTGCCCAGTTGCATGTAAAAAACAAATTTTTAAACATTTGTTTTTAAAATTTCCAGATTTTTTTTTAAATACCAGATTTTTTCCCTTCTTCCCTCCTCACCCACCCCACTGGGAAGATAAGAAATTCAATACAGGTTGTACATGTGTAGTTACCCAAATCATTTCCATAGTAGTTATATTGTGAAAAACTATGTTTCCCTCCCTCCTATTCCTTCCCCGACTTATTCTATTTTCTCCTTTAACCCTATTACTTTTCAAAAATGTTTGCTTCCAACTAACCCTTCCCCCAATCTGCCCTCCCTTCTATCATCCCCCTCTTATACCCTACCCCCTATTTTCCTATAGGGAAAGATATCCAATTGAATGTGTATGTTATTCCCTCTTTAAGACAAATTCAATGAGAATCAGATTGTCCTATTCCTTTTCACCTTCCTGTTCTACCCCTCCACTGTAACAGTTTTCTCTTGCCTCTTTTATTTTTTTTTTTAAGCAATTGGGGTTAAGTAACTTGCTCAAGGTTACACGGCCAGTTATTTCTGGGTGTGGTGCTGAGTGTCTGAGCCCGGGATTCGATCTCCAGGTCGTCCCAACACTGGAACCAGTGCTCTTACTCGCTGAGCCACCTGGCCGCCCCTCTTGCCTCTTTTATATGAGATAATTTACCCTAATCTATCTCTCCCTTTCTCCTTCTCCCAATAAATTCCCCTCTATCATCCCTTCATATTCAACTCATCCTGTGCCCTGTCTATGTATACATGAACATACATATGCCCACATGCACATATTTATATACACATATACCCTCTTATACAAATATACATACATATGTATGTATACATATATAAACATAAATATTCCCTTCAACTATCCTCATACTGAGAAAAGTCTTGTGAGTTACAATGATCATTTTTCCATATAGGAATTTAAATAGCACAACTTTAATAGGTTCCTTATTATTTCTTTTTCATGTTTACCTTCTCATGTATCTCTTGCTTCTTGTATCTGAAAGTCAGATTTTCTGTTCAGTTCTGTTTTTTTCATCAAGAATGCTTGAAAATTCTCTATTTCCTTGAATGACCATGTTTTCGCCTGTAGCATTATACTCAGTTTTGATGGGTAGGTGATTCTTGCTTTTGGTCCTAACTCCTTTGACCTCCAGAATATCATATTCCAAGCCCTTTGATCTCTTAATGTAGAAGCTTCTAGGTCTTGTGTTATCTTAATTGTATTTCCACAATACTCAAATTATTTCTTTCTGACTGCTTGCCGTATTTTTCTCCTTGACCTGGGAACTCTGGAATTTGTCAATAATATTCCTAGGAATTTTCTTTTGGGAATATTTTTCAAGAGGCAATCAGTGAATTCTTTCAGTTTCTATTTTGCCCTGTTTCTAGAATATCAGGGCAATTTTGCTTGATAATTTCTTGAAAATTGGTGTCTAGGCCCTATTTTTGTTTTTCAGGTAGTCCAATAATTTTGAAATTGTCTCTCCTGGATCTCTTTTCCAAGTCAGTGGTTTTTCCAATGAGATATTTCACATTGTCTTCTTTGTTTTCATTTGTTTGGATATGTTTTATAGTATCTTGATTTCTCATAAAGTCATTAGTTTCCAATTGCATCAATATAATTTTGAAGGAGTTACTCTCTTCAATGAGTTTTTGAAATTCTTTTTCCATCTGGCAAATTAGGCTTTTTAAGGCATACCTCTCCTCATTGGCTTTTTGGGCCTCTTTTGCCATTTGAGTTAGTCTATTTTTTTAAGGTGTTATTTTCTTCAGTGTATTTTTGGGTCTCCTTTAGCAGGCTGTTGACTTGCTTTTCATGATTTTCTTACATAATTCTCATTTTTCTTTCCAATTTTTCCTCCTTTTCTCTTACTTGAGTTTCAAAATCCTTCTTGAGCTCCTCCATGGCCTGTAACCAATTCATATTTTTATTGGAACGTTTAGATGCAGGAGTTCTGACTTCACTGTCTTCCTCCCACTTCATGCCTCGATCCATTTTGTCCCCAAAAAGGGATTCTATGATTTCTTTGTGCTTCCATTGCTTGCTCATAATGCCAGCCAATGACTTGACTTTTGAGCACTTTGCCACAGTAGAACTCTTCTTCCAGAATTGAGAGAGCAATGTTCCAAATTGCTGGGGTTTTCTCAGCTCCTGGAGATGTTAGAAGGGTGACCTTTCTACAGCCCCCACACCTCTGACTCACTGGTCACACACCCCAGGACCACCACCCAAGACCGAGATCCAGATCCAAGCAGATTAAAACAAGCACGATTACCCTCTGAATGGTCACTTCGTCCCCTTAAAATCTGCAGGCCAGGAGCTCTGGAAGGAACCATGCTGTGGTGGGTACATGGCCACCACACTTCTGCTGTTTCTTGCCCCAGGGGCAGTGGCCAGACTACAGTCTTCAACCACCTGCACCTGTCCCAACAGAGTTCTACACTGACCTTTTACTTTGTCTTTGGAGTTTATGGGTTCAAAAATCTGGAAACCACCACAGCCACTGATAATTGACTCTCCTAAAGCAGCTGGTCGAGGCCACCCTGGGGATAAAACCATATGGCTCATGTGGGCCTGCGCTTGGCTCTCAGCTTGGTGCGATAGACCCTTCCTGTCCACCTGCTGGGCTTCCTTCAGTGGGAGATTTATTTCTGTCACTTTGTGGGTTCTGTAGCTCTAAAATTCATTTAGAGTCATTTTCACATGTATTAGAAGTGATTGGAGTGGGAACCCATGCCAAGTTTGTCCTTCTACTCCTCCAGGCTTGCTCCATTCCCAAGGACTCTGACACACTGAGTTTGAGTTTGCAACAGGACATGGAATTCAAAATATACGATAGGCAGTGATGCAGGACTGGCATCCAAGAGACTAAGTGAGACCAGATATATATGTGTCATCATCATAGAGATGATAATTTAACCCACTGGATCTGATGGAATCCCTAAGTAAGAAAGTATAAAGGAAAGAAAAAAAGACCCAGGAAAGAGACTTGGCGTATATCACTAATTAGAAGACATGAGGTGGAAGATGATCCAGATAAGGAGACAAAGGACGGTTAAAAGAAGTAGAAGAACCGAGACAAAGCAGTATTACAAAAACCCTAATAGTAGGAAAAGGTAGTCAATAGTCTAATGCTGTTGCAAGGTTAGAAAAGATGAGAATTTTAAAAAGCCATCATATTTGGTAATTAAGAAATCATTGATAACTTTTGATAGAGCAGTTCCAATTGAGTGCTAAGGTCAGGAGATAGAATATGAAGGGCAAAGCTATGAGCAATAGGAGAGGACATTGAGGTAATGAGAACAGATAAGCTTATTCTAGGAGTCTGGCTGGTGAAGTGAGTACAGAACACAGGACTCTAGTTTGAGAGGAAAGGAGACGCTATTGACCATTTCTAAGATAGCAAACATTGCTGTAGGCAGCAGAAAAGTAGCAAGTACTAAAGATGAAAGTGTCAGGTATGATTGTGGGCTAGGGGAAATTTGCTGACATGATAATCCTAAATCAGCAGAGGTACAATTGATTAAAGAAAATGAAATTTTCTCTGTGGAAGTAAGATGGGAGCGAAGTCAAAAATGGTAGAGGAGAATCAGGGACTCACTTGGGTTCTTCCAAATTTCCCTCCAAACAAATTTAAAACAATGCCTCAAAATGAATTCTAGAGTGTCAACACCCACAGAAGGATGGGGTGAAATAATTTTCTAGTCAAAGATAACCTAGGTCAGTAGAAAAGGTCTTTCACACCAGGGTGAGAGAAAGTACAGGCCAGTGCAGAAAAGACAGCAACAGACCAGTTTTGGCAATTCAAGAGAAGACCTTCAAGGAAATGTTATCTACAGCAGTGATTTCTGGACATCTCAAACCACAGATGGTAAGGGGGTGAAATAACTGGGCAGAATGAGATTATAGAGGTCCCTCTAGTGGCACTAATGCAGGACTCTTTTGAATTGCCAATACATGGATCCAGATCACCATCCTAGTGTGAGCAAGAACACTAGCACACCAAACTTGGAGGTATACTGGCATGGGGACCTTGGTTACAGTTCTAGGGTGGAAATGAGTACTTGTGGTCACTCACAGACCAAGAGAAGAAAAAACACATCTCCTTTAGATCATATCACCTTGAAAGAACTGAAAACTTACAGAACCCCAGAACTAGATTGAAAAATAGCTAGAAACACACACACACACACACACACACACACACACACAAGCTTGGAACATTTCTCCCTCCACCCCAGCAGCAGAGCCCAAATCTAACAAAAAGCTAGAAGTTAAAAAAAA
This sequence comes from Petaurus breviceps papuanus, assembly GCF_028583685.1. Taxonomy (NCBI): domain Eukaryota; kingdom Metazoa; phylum Chordata; class Mammalia; order Diprotodontia; family Petauridae; genus Petaurus; species Petaurus breviceps. Next base: position 4,561,927 of record NW_027186645.1, on the reverse strand, counting down.
TTCAACTGGAAAACTCAACAACATCAAAAAGGAATCTGACCATAGAAATTTACTATGGTGAAAGGAAAAATCAAAACACAAACTCCAAAGATAACAAAATCAAAACTGCTACATGTAAAGCCTCAAAGGAAAATATGAATTGGTCTCAGACCTTCTGAGGCCTGTGTATACAAAAAGAATTCATGAAAGAGCTTTAAAAGATTTTTAAATATCAAATAAGAGAAATAAGTGGAAAAAATGGGGAAGAATGAGAGTGATACACAAAAAAAATCACCAACTTGTTTAAGGATGCACAAAAAATATGCTAAACAGAACAGGCCAAATGGTGATAGAGGTAAAAAAATTCACTGAAGAGAAAAACTTCTTAAAAAGCAGAATTGGTGAAATGAAATATATATATACACAAAAATTCCCTGAAGAGAACTCCTTAAAAAGAAGAAATAGCCAGATGTAAAAGGAATCATGTAAGCTCACTGAAGAAAATAATCCCGAAAAAAAATAGAATAAGCAAGTGTAGGATAAAGACTGCATGAGAATTCAAGAAAATTAAATAAAATCAAAAGATAAAAAATAAAGAAAATGTGAAATATCTCACTGGAAAACAACTGATCTAGAAAACAGATTGAGGAAACATAATTTAAGAATTATTGGACTCCTATAACCCATGACCAAAAGAAGAGCCAAGAAATTATCAAGGAAAACTGCCCCAATATTATATAATAAGAGAGTAAAATAGACATTAAAAGAATTCATTGATCATATTCTTAAAGAAATCCCAAAATAACTGCCAAGAATTTTAGAGCCAAATTCCAGAGCAACCAGGTAAAGGAAAAAATATTGCAAGCAGTAAGACAGAAACAACTCAAATATCATGGAAACACAGTCAGCATAACCCAAAATTTAGCAGTTTCTAGATTAAAGAATCTGAAGGCTTGGAATATGTTATTCCTAAAAGCAAAGGAGCTGGGAGTGTCACTAAGCATCACCTACCCAGCAAAACTCATTATAATCCTCCCAAGAAAAAATGTATACTTAATGAAATAATATACACCTATATACATATACACATATATATACACACATATGAGGGGATATGGGCATATGAATACATATGTGAGTGTGTGTATATATGTGTACAGGTACACATAGACAGAGGGCACAGGACCAATTGAATAAGAAGGGATAATACTTAAAAGGTGAAATTGAGAGGTGAAAGAGGAATGTAATGAGAGGAGATGGGGAGAGACAGATTGTGTAAATTATCTCATGTAGAAGAGGTAAGGGAAAACTGTTACGATGAAGGGGAAGAACAGGAAGGCAAAAGGAAGGCTCTCATTGAATTTGGCTTAGGGAGGGAATAACATACACACTAAATAGGGTATCTTGCCCTACAGAGAAGGAAGGGTCTGAGAGGGGGGATGAGGCAGGTCAGGGCAGGTTGGGGGAGAAGGGAAGTTCGAAGCACACACTTTTGAAAAGGGACAGGGTCAAAGTAGAGAACAGAACAAGTGGGAGTTGGGATAGGATGGAGGGAAATATAGTCAGTCTTTCACAATATATCCACTATGGAAATGTTTTGCATAGCTACACATGTACAACCTATATTGAATTGCTTATCCTCCCAGTAAGAGTGGGTGACAAGAGAGGAAGGGAAAGAATTTGGATTTCAAAGTTTTAAAATCAAATATTAAAAATATATATTATTTTTTACATGTTACTGGGAAATAATATATACAGGCACTAGGGCATAGAGATCCATCTTGCCCTACTGGAAAGTCGGAGAGGGAATGGGAGAGGATATAGGAGAGAGCAGATTGGGGGAGGGGGTACAGAGTGGGATCACTATTTTGGGGTGGTGGGTAGGGGAAAGAAGGGGATAAAATTTGTAACTCAAAATCTTGTGGAAATGAATGCTATAAATGAAAAATAAACATAAAATTTAATTTAAAAAATCATCTTGGGATATATGTAGTTGGTAGCTATTCTCTAAGAGTCAGCATAATGGGAGAGACAAATCACTTTGGGGCACAAAAGTACGAAAGAACGCAGACTGAATGGTTAAAATCTGCAGAGTAGAGGCTTTTCCAAGAGGTTTCTACCATGCCTGATGCTACCAAAAATAGCTTTGTCAAGGTCAGTTGACTGAACTAGCCCTTCTTCTTGGGACTGCTATAAACAGAAAATTCCAAGCAGGGAAATGGTCCAAGTGAAAACTGCCAGGGTGTCTTTGGACAAAGGTAGCCTTTACAATTACAGAATTTGTTTAGAGATTGTGTATGATGCTATATTAAGAGGAGGCATAGGAGATTGATGGGAAGGTGAAGGCTTGGTTTTTCAGTACTCCAGGGGAGCAATGGATGGGGACACTGGGAGGGTTCTTTAAAAGTGTGTGTGTGTGTGTGTGTGTGTGTGTGTGCATGTATTTTCATATCTATCTATATATACACATTCTGATAATTTTCCTTTCTTTGGGAATGGAACTTGAGAAAGTTACATTTTTTGTCTTCCTGAATTTTAGACCTTAGCCTAAAAGGGCCAGGCTCTCCCATTGCATCCTGAGTCATCTCCAGTCATCATGACGAATATCTGGCTACTGGACCCAGATGGCTCCGGAGGAGAAAGTGAGGTTGGTGACCTTGCACAGACCTCTTTCACTCGAATCAAAGGCAACTGCAAGTCATATCATTTCCCTGATGGTCCTCTTCTAAAACAAAGGACAAACAGAACAACCAGCTATAAGAAATGATAAACAGGATACTCTCAGAAAAACCCAGAAAAATTACATGGACTGATGCAAAATGAAATGAGAAGAACCAGGAGAACATTGTACACATTAATAGCAGTATTGTGTAATGATCAACTGTGAATGACTTAGTTATGCTCAGCAATACAATGATCTAAGACAATTCTGAAGAATTTATGAGGGAAAATGCCATCTGCCTCCATAGAAAGAACTGATATAATTTGAATGCAGATTAAAGCATGCTTTTTAAACTTTATTTTTCTTGGGTTTTGGGAGGGAGGATTGTGTTTACTTTCACAAAATAACTAATATGGAAATACGTTTTATATGACTGCATGTGTATATCATATCAAATCGCTTGACTTTCAAGTAGGGGTAAGGGAAAGAGAGAGAATTTGGAACTTAAAATTCTAAAAGAATTAATGATAAAAATTGTTTTTACATGTTATTGGGAAAAAATAAAATTATAAATGGAAAAAAAAGTCACATGCGAGCCAAATATTGTACCATGTGTATTCACTAGGAAAGATCATATACCAAATTAGGCCTAAGAAACTATAGCTAAATAGACTAATTTAGGAAGCTTAAGTACCACATACTCTGGGAATAAGTATTTTTCTTGTATTTATATTTCTAATTACCTTGCCCCTGTATTGTCATTGATTTCATATATTCTTTTTGTCCCTTTTAAATAAACTCTAGAAAAAGAATTTATATGTTTTGGTATATAAAGAAACATTGTCAAATTCAGGTAGTAAATTATTGTGGCAATAGCAACAATGTTAATTAAAGATTAGTTGTAGTATATGGATAGGAAGCTAAAGTTGACTATTAGCAAACAATAATCTCTACTTATCTCTTTTTCCCTCTCTGAGATCTGCTGTGACTTGAGCTCTTATTGTAAAACTCTAAAAATTGATTCTGGCAATATGTATGTACAGAAGCCAGCCATTAGATGTCTTTGACAGGCAAGTCAGTGTGCACTGTTGCTATACTATTCCATTCTCTGAATCAGAGAGAGTTAAATGTTCTTCCAGATATTTTCTACATTTCAGCTCCTATTGATGTTTCTCTTATTAATGTGTAAATTGAGTTTTTCCACCTCTTTCCAAGGCTTTCCAATTCCACAATCAAGTAATTGAAAATTGTACGTTGTAGCCAACCAACTATTTTTTTTTGGCTACATAATACTTAATGAGTGATTTGATCATGGATTAAGTTTAAATCAATAAGCTTTTAGTAAGTATCTACTAGGACCTGGGGATACATAGACAAATTGAAATAAATAACACCCCTGCCCTCAAGAAGTATACTGTCTACTGGGGTAGGAAAATAACTGTAACATCATTTGACTTTCTTTACATACCATGCATACACATTTTATAGTCATATTTTATCAAATGGCCTTTCATGATTGGGAATAGGGTGTATATCACTAAAATTTTAATGATCTAGTCATTCAAATATATTTGAAATTCAACACCTATTTTACTGTCTTTAAAACTGGATCTTTTGTTATACTTCTTACTGCTTTCTAAAACCTACAATGCTCAAAATTTAGATTTCTGAAGAAATGTAAAATCTTCACTAAAACCTAGAAGGATGCTTAGAAAGAACTACCATTGTTATTCTTATCTTGACTTACTAAAATATCTCACATCACTGATGTGAATAGAAATTGCCTCCCAACAAAACAATAACAGTTCATATTTTCTTAAAGGAAAAGAAAATTACTACTACTGGAGAGCTTCAATTGCTGCGACTTAAAATGTTAGAAAATTCCTATTTTTTCCACTTGACAGCCTATTAGTATAAAATCTGTGGCATTTGATGAGAGCTCTGTTAAATACATTTTCACGAAAAATTGCTGCTCTATTTTCCATTAAGATAAAATTGTCATGACCAGAAGAAAGTTTTCCCAGTACCATAGTCTGCTGAAATTTGGACTCACTGATTCTTTTTTAAGCTACTTTTTTTTTCAACTTTATATTAGTTGTTTGCCTAGTGAGAAATACATCCTTTGCCTTCAGCAAAGTAAGTGCTCTCGTTCATTGAAATCAAGATAGTCAGACTAATCCATGAGTACCACCCTTAAAAACAAAAGTTGCTGAAGATTAGCTATATTATCTCCTCATCTCCCTTTTCAGAATTCTCTCCTGCCTAGGTATCTATTACAGGTACCATTCCCAAGAGTTAAATAGCAAGCTCTCTGGGTTGGAAAAATGCTTATAAACTAATTCTTTCTAAAATATTAGGTGATGATGGCATTAGACATTACATTCACGGGGACATTTTTGTTTTGATAAAGAATGCAAAAATCAAGGAGCTTTCAAGACTCAAAGAAACAGAATGCTCAAGTGGTAGCACTTATAAACCAGGACTTAGTACTTCAAATGTTGAAAATTTTCAATAAAAATTTCAATAACTACATAAATGCTAATTAGGTATATATTACTGACATATTTAAATAGAAGGGTCAACTACATGATGCAGTAGATAGAAAACCAAGCCTGGCATCAGGAACTTATCATCATGAGTTCAAATCTGGCCTCAGGCACTTACTAGCTGTGTGATCCTGAGCGAGTCACTTAACCTTGTTTGTTTCAATTTCCTCATCTGAAAAATGAGCTGGAGAAGAAAATGACAAACCACTTTAGTACCTTTGCCAAGAAAACTCCAATGAGGTCACAAAGAGGCAGATATGACTGAAATGACTGAATAATAATATTCAAATAGAAATGGTCAACAAAAAAATCAAGATATTGACAAGAAAAGAAAATCTCCATGGTACAGTGGAAAGGACATTGGCTGACTAGCAGCAGTTCTTAACCTGAGGTCCTCAAGTAGTTTCAGGGGATCCATGAACTTGACTAAAAAGATATTTTAATATAAATTGTTGCATTTATAGCCCTGCCCCTATGTGGGAATGCATTTAATGTATTTAAACACATTAATCAAAGAAGTATATAGGATTCACTGGGTTGCCAAAGGCTCTGATCTATACTCATAAACCCTGGGTTCAAAGCCTAACTGACACTCTCTGTGTGGCCTTAGACAAGCAACTTAACCTCCCTGGGCACCAGTTTCATCTATAAAATGAAGAAGTTGTACTTCATGGTCTCTGAGGTCCCATCTATCTCTAGAGCTGTAATCCCATGATGGAGTCATTTAATCTACAATAAATTCATGAATTTCATATAACATATAATCTGTTCTTCTCTTCCAATTCATACTCAGACTAACAGATCAGGTCTCCTCAGGTTCTCCCTGAGGACTTAAGGGTACCTTTCTAAAATTAAAGACATGATTCCCATCTAATGTATTCCTTAACTCTCCAATGTCAGACCTGGTTAATATCTCCCCGGTTTCATCCATGACCAGTTGATAGTTTGTTTATAAAAGAGATGTTACTGAGTAGGAAAAACAAGGACTAATATACAATATCTAAAACCAACAGCACACTCTCCTTTATAATCTTGGTTCCTGGGGACAGTGGAGCCAAGTTTAAAGAGGTTGCTACAAACCTTCTCCCCAAATATGGCACAAACAAGGAAAACTCACTCCCTTTTTTATAGGACACAGTGTTTTGTGTCCTGCCAGTTTTTGGCTTCCAGACCCAATAACTACTAGGCAGAGTTCTCACTAGGCTTGGCTGCAGTGACCACCAACAGATCCCAATGTGTGCTCTACTTGCTGAACCTCTGGTGGGTCTTCCAGATTTTCAAAGCTTACAAGATCAAAACCTGATCCATTTTATCTCTGATAATTATTCAGCTAAGATTATGAAAGGACACATAAAGCAAAGAAAGAAAAAAAATAGTTCCATGCTTTCATGACCACGTGACTACCAGCGAAGGGGAGCTCTCCCATGTGGTTGATATAATATTTCTTCTTTCTCCTCACCTGAAAGTCACCAAGAAATGGCAATTTCATCTGTTCCTGCATTTTGTAAGTACATTCAGTTCCAGTGAAGAAAATTTAAAATGTTTTTTTGGTTTTTTAATCAAGCAATAGGATGCCTACACATGCCCTGAGTAAGGTAGGAAAAGAGGTCCCTCCCCCCCATCACACACTACTAGAAATAAGCTCAACATCTTTCAGTGAAGATTGACTGGCAGAGTCTCTTATAAATACTATCTGAACTGAGGCCTCATTGTCCAGGCTGCTAAGATATTGATAATAAGTTAGAAGCAAGCATTTTAGAAAGTAGCGCCAAACAAAATGTTGTCTGGAAATGGAAGACCTGAGTTTTAATATTGGCTCAGACGCTTACTATCTGCATGACTTTCTGCACATTGTTTCACCTTTCTAAGTCACAGTTTCCACAGCTGAAAAAATTAGGAGGTTGAAATCAATTATGGCTAATCACTAAGATATATTTCAATTCAAAATCTATGAACCTGGGGTCCTAAGAAGTTATATCAATAATAATAATACAAGTTATAGTCAAACAGAATTAGTTTAGGATTCAGTAATCTCTATCAATCAAAGAAAATGAATAAACATAAACAAATTAGATAGTCATTAACTTGCTATTAACTGAACATAGCTGAACTGAACTTCTGAGATTTAGAATTGGACAGGAAACTTAGAAATTATCCAAGGAGATTCTATTTTATAGATAAGAAAACAGAGTCCCCAAAAAACGTAAATGATGAAGTTCAAATAGCCAGTAAAAAGAAAGCATAACTGAGAATTAAATTCACATTCTCTCACTGCTAATTCAGTATTTCTTCCACTACATCATGCTGGGTCCCTGTCTATTACATTGATTGTTATGTAAACTGACCCCTATGAAGACAACCCCAGCCCTAGCCTCATTAGTGATATGGTCTATCAAGTTGAGCTAACAGTCTCTGGTCAGTATACTAAATTACAATGGTGAAGAATTCAGAAAAGTTCACTTGCCCTAGAACATTTTCAATCCCCATCTGAAGGTCTACTTTCATCTAAATGGAACTATATTTCAGCTTACTTCACAATATATTAAAAAAATATTTATTGGTAATAGTTCTTGTCATAACTTACTATGGAATTGACATGTTCTGTAATGTGATAAAGGAAGATCTAATAGTAATGACTTTAGGCTCAAATAACTATTTTTTCCAAATGCAATTAGGTTAAAAAAATAATTACAACATGCCAATCACAACAACTCATTTTCTGTTACTGAAAATTAAACCCTCTTTCCAGACCCTATAAAACTCTGTGCTCAATATTCCTCATCATCCAGGAGCATACTCTAGGCAATCAATATGCCTTTTAATGTGTCTGCTTTGGTAAATCAGGGTCATTAACCTGAATAACTAAATTAGTTCTTATTAGTTCTAAAGGTAATATTTAACAGCACACTTCACCCAGGGAAGGACAGTTATGTAGCAACAGTCTCAGGCTTCGTTCTTGTTGGAGGCTGAAAATAGCATGTGGGAAGATATCAAGGACAAAAGAAACAAACAAAGGTAAGACTGTGCTGAAATGAGCTTATACCAGCTTTTCTGAATTCCTACACAGACTATTAATAATTAAATTATGGTAGAAGAATGGAATTTAAATTCTCTATATTACAATATAGGCAGGTAGGTGACTCAGTGGATAGAGTGTCAAGCCTGGAGACAGGGAGTCTCATTTTTATGAGTTCAAATGTGATCTCAGATACTTACTAGCTGTGTGACCCTGGACAAGTCACTTAACCCTGTTTTCCTCAGTTTCTTCATCTATAAAATAAGCTGGAGAAAGAAATGGCAAACCACTCCCAGTTGCTTTGCCAAGAATAAATCAAATGATTTATATGAGTCAGACAAAACTGAAAAGTTAGTGAACAACAATAATATTAAAAGAGATACTTTTCTGATTACTTCTGGATTTGTATTAATACAGTATGTGAAGGAAATGTGATATAATTGGTAGGATTAAATAGAGGGCTGACCTTTGAGTCAGAAGGACTTTAGTTCAAATCTTACTTCTGACAATTGTTAGCTCTGTGTCCATAGGCCAGTCATTCAGTCTCTAGGAATCAAAGACAACTAAAGATAAGCTTCTGAGCAGTTTCAGTGAAGGAAGTTCCCATGCCTATAAAATTTCAGGTCCTTGGATCATTAACATGGTGGCCTGGCATGTATATAATCTATTTGTTGTAATCCTTTAGAAAAAGCCAAAATAGGAATATTCATGAGCAATCATTTTATCCTTCATGAAAACATTTAGAGGCCCATTATCATTATTTAAATGTCACTGGAAGACTTTTTAAGGCCATATGTCTACTTTTACATAACACTATTCTATGTAACTGATGTAGCAGATGGTTAAACGAATTACAACCAGAGAACTCTTTTCCCTTTCCTTGTATAGAGTTCACTTTGATAATTCAGGCTATTGTTTCCAAGGAAAACTTTGGGGACAGATTAAGATTCTTCAGAAACTTTCTAAATAATAGAGGTGTAATCAACTCAACATATAAAATTCCATTAAAAACTATGGGGTTTTTTTTTCTTCTTTTTTATGGGATGATTAACAGCAGCTCATTTTCCTTCATTTTTGTTGTCACTGAGGATAATGAAAGTTCCATCAAAATAGGTTTACCCAGTTTCTTTGGTACCTTGATTTCCCAGTGGTCATCAATTCCCATAGAAAAAGTAGAATATAAAACCCTCTGCTTTCTTTCCACAATGCTTTTCAAATACATCAGATGATGGACATACAGATCCAGAAGAGACCTTTGTACAAATTGACTCCATACCCCTCACTTTATAGATGAGGAAACTAAAGCTTTGAAAAATGAAGTCATCTACTCAAAGTCATACAGTTAGCAGTAGAGCCAATACTAGAATAAAGGTGTTCAGAGTGCTCCTCTAGTGACCTTTCCAGACCATTATGTTCCTTCTGTAACATAAAGACACACTATTTCACAATTCCATCAGGCCATAAAAGTCCACATATTTTTAATTTAATAACAATATTCTCCCAATGATGCAGCATCACTATAAAAATCATGCTATATCACTATCTCACAAGAATTTAAATTACAAATAATACAAAAGGCCCATGAAATGTGATCGCTGGATGAAAACTGGCTGAATTATGCTTCTAGTGACAATTTGTATTCAAGAATCAGCATATAGAATGCAATTTATGATGTGGGGAAAAAAAGGTGAGGCAGGTGTAAACAAAATGAGGAAGGGAAAAATATGGGCAGCTTAAGTGCTACAATAGTGCCAGGACAAATGAAGAAGATAAAAGCTGAAATCATCTCTGGAGGATTTATAGGAAAACAGAGGAATCATATAGGATGAGAAGGCATGGAAGGTTTGCAATCTGCGTTGTTGAAAGGATACATTGGTGAAATAAGGAGCTTACAGAAAAAAATCAAGCCTAGCATTTTTGGAAAATATTGATCTTTCCATGTATCAGATTTAGAGCACATGATAATGAGATTACAGACATTCTTTAAAGGGAGTCTTGAAAAGTAGGATTGATTTTTATCTTACCAAAATGCTTTAGGTGGGAAGAAAAACTAAACAACTTCTGATGATTCCCTCTGGCCTTCTAATTCTGACTTTTCTGTTCAAAATGCTTTTTGAAAGTGGAATAAAAAGTTTTGGTGATATTAAGGTGGCCAAATATGTTTCACCTAATAAAAGGGGTTGGAATCATATTCGGATAGTCAAATTAGTTTGGTGAATTTTGTTACATTTGCCCATCCACTTGAAGTTTTCCTACTAATTGGATTTCTTACAGGAACTAACAAAACCTCTACAAAGAAAATATATAATTATGCAAATATCACACAAAATTTTTAAAGAACTTGAGTTATTTTGAACAATCTAGGCTATTTTCCTGAGTTTTACAACTTATTCAGAACTCAGTCATATGACCATTGGTCAATCAATGAATCAATAAACATGTTTTTAAGCACCTGTTATGTACCAGGCACCTTGATAAGCACTGAGGATATAAAAACATGAAAAAGACAGTCTCTACCCTCTAAGAGTTTACAATCTAATAGGAAAAACAATATGCAAACAAATATATACAAAGCAAATTATATGTTGGAAAAACAGAAAATAATTAACAGAATGAAGGCACTGGAATTGGAACAATTAGGCAAGGTTTCCTGTAGAAGTTAGGATTTTAATTGGGACTTAAAGGAAATCAAGGAAGTCAACAGACTGAGTTGAAGTTGGAGAAATTTCCAGGGGTGGGGGACAACCAGAGAAATTGTCAGGAGCTAAGAGTGTCACACCCACTAAACAACAAAAAAGCAAATGTCACTGGATTGAAGAGTATGTTATAGGGTAGAAAGTAAAGTGTAAGAAGATTGAAAAGGTAGAAGAGGGTGAGGTTGTGAAGGTCTTCGAATGTCCTATAGAGCATTTTGTATTTGATCCTGAAGGCAATAGGGAACCACTGGAGTTTATTGAGTAGTGGAATGGGAATGATACAATCAGACTAATGCTTGAAAATCATGCTTTCAAAGTGTACTGTATATACTGAACAACTGTTTTTCCCTCAATTTCAAATATTTTTCTTTCTGATGGTGAAAAATATCTTCAAGAGACATTAAAGTTGGTGATTTTTATGAAGACATAAACTGTTATGTTATTAATCCCCTAAGCAAAAAACAACTGAGAAGAGTAGATATTTCCAACCTAGGTAGAATATGTCCCTTAGAACTTACCCTTCAAATGCCATCTCCAAAACTCTATCATGTGTGTTTCTGTTCCTTAAAACAAGCATAGAATAGGACTTCTTAATGTATGGGGAAATTGGTAAAAATCTAAAATCTAAAAAAAGGAAATCATCTGTGTGTTGAGATTATTTAGCTTACCCTCAGATTTGTTTCCCATAATTGGAAATAAAGGAAGTTTGTAATCAAAAGCAGAGGTGGAATTGGACAGTGTTAAGGAATGTAACTACAATATTTTATGATATTGATTGCAAATTTGAAGGAATACTAAAACTCAAAATTCAGTTTATTTGGGGAAATGGGACAAAAATATTGGTTGCTATCTTAGACAGTTAACTAGCATTTATTTCTTTTTTTGCTTTTTTGTAGGGCAATTGGGGTTAAGTGACTAGCCCAAGGTCACATGGCTAGTTTTTGTGTTAAGTGTCTGAGGCCAGATTTGAACTCAGGTTCTTCTGACTCCAGGGCTGGTGCTCTATTCACTGTGCCACCTAGCTGCCCCCTTAACTAGCATTTATTAAACACCTATGATATACTAGGCATTGTGCCAAGAGTTGGCAATACAGAGGCTGAAAGAGAAAAAAAAAGACAGTTCATCTTCCCAAGGAGCTCACAGTTTAATGGGGGAGACAACATGAAAACAACCATGTGCAAACCAGGTATTTTACAGGATAAACCAGAGCAGGGAGAAGGTAGACTTCAAAGGAAGGCGGTAAGACTAAAGAGTACTGGGAAAGGCTTCTTGTAGAAGGAATAACTTTAGATGAGACTTGAAGGAAGCCAGGAAAACCAGGAAGCAGGGATGAAGAAGAAGAATTTTCTAAGGGAAAGTCAGTGAAAATGCTCAGTCAGGAAATGAATTGCCATGTGTGAAGACAAGCAAGGATGTCCCTGACTCACGGAGCTGAGTAGACAGACATCAAGCATCTTTTTCATAAATATTCAAATCAGTGGTTTCATGAAAACCTAGATTGCCATGGATTATTAATTCTTTAAGTAAAAAAAGCAAAACAAACAAAAACAACTATAGGCAATAGCCTTTTCCAACAGGAATTGAACACGTATTCTCTAAAACTTAACCTTCAAGGGCCATTTCCAAGTGTATATCACACCCATTTTTGTTCCTTAAAATAATCACAGTAAGTAGACTATAAAGGTAGGAAGGGAACAGGTTATAAAGGACATTCAAAGATGAGTTATGATTTTATATTTGATCTGGATGTAACAGAGAGCCAATGAAGTTTATTAAATAGAGAGATGACAGAGCTATGTTTCAGGAAGATCAGTTTGACAGCTCAGTGGTGTCTACAAGGTTACATCATATAGAATTATTTTTGGCTTGTGAAAAACACATTCTGGAGATTTGCATTGTTTTATTTGTTGACATCTCATTACATTTTAAAGCTCTTCTTGTCTCTATTTTTTAAATATTTTGCCATCATTTTTGAGGTTCAAATATAAAATTTGCTAATGAATTGCATATCTTCATTAAAAAAATTGTGTCTATATTTTTAATATGGAAAAACCAGCTCTTATTTCCTATAGGAATTAGTTAATTTGGCCCACATAAACAAGAGCCAGCTAAATGATGAGTTCTTTTATGAAATGGGCTGTAGTGAATGCTCCTGCACTCACACTAAACTGAGGGTATTAAGTTGAAGTTCTCCTAAAACTTCTGCTTTCTGACCCATCATCTTGACAGAGGGACAAAGACCTTTATAGCCATGCAAAAGCACAGCCCAGTAATCATCTGGAAGGGTGACATGAAATGAAACAGATGGATTGAATGAATCTAGATTTATGAAGCTCATACCTGCCATACAAGCTGAAACGCTAAGTGCTATATGTGGGGAAAAGGGTGAATGCTTTAATTCCCAAGTTCTATGCAGGCATCAATTTTTCATTTTTATTACTCTTTGAATTAACGTTTTGATTTGAGTTGCTCCACATTTGCTTTGATATACTCAAAACATTGTCTGAATAAATAAATGTATCAAATCTGGCAATATATTGTTGGCAATATATTACATATATTATATTTGTTTTTCTAATGCATCTTTCACAATGCTTTAAATTTTATCATATTCTCTACATAGCAATAAAGCCATTTCCATTGCAAACTTGTAACAATAATGGATAGCAACCTTCAGGGGATACATTTCTGAGAAATTTATTTCCCCTCATGTTGCTCAGCCACCCAAGGAATGAATTTGTTTCCATGACAGATAAGGACTATACAGATCATTTTTAAAATGGTCTTGGGGCACCACAAATCAATATTAGAAAAGAAATTGCAGGATAATAATATTTCTTTTCATTAGGTTGATAAATGGTATTCTAGATTTATGCATTGAAATGGTCTCGTTAACAGTTATTAAATAATCTTAAGCATGCAACTTGGTTGAGTGGATCCTTTTTTTTTATTTTAGATAATAGAACCAAAGTCAAATTCTTTCTTCAGTTGGATCATGATTAATAAACAGAAATAGTCTGGCAAAATGGCGCAATGGCACAAGATATTAAAACTGAACAATCTTCCCAAGAGATCACTGGTATATTTCTGTATAGGTAGATTTTGGATCTGGAAACCTATTTCATTTAAGATGGAAAAGTATGAACTGAAAAGATAGAAGTGGAAATCATTAACTAAGGTCAATTTAATCTCATAATCAATTTAATTATATTGCCTGTAATGTGAATATTTGAGGAAGTCAGGAATGTCACCTACACAGATACAGGCATAAGTGCATATAATAATGTGCATTTTATATGTGAGCAGCTAGGTGGCATGGTATATAGAATGCTGGGTTTGGAGTCAGGAAGACATGAACTCAAATGTAGTCTCAGATGCTTATGAACTTTGTGACCCTGAGAAAGTCACTTTAACCCTGTTTGCCTCATTTTTCTCATCTGCAAAATGATCAAGAGAAGAAAATGGCAACTTACAGTATCTTTGCCAAGAAAATCTTCAAATGGGGTCACAAAGAGTCAGACATAACTGAAACAACAACAAATCATAGATATAGATAAATACACACACACATATATATATACATATATGAATATACACACACACATATAAATAATAAAATTTGCTCATGAACTCAGTCCTTAAACTAATTCAGCAGTATAAAAAGAGTCTTCAAGTACAGGAAAGTTTCATTAAATTGTACATACAAGAATATTCAAATTCTTGTTCTTGTTAATTCATTCAAGAATTAACTTAAAAATGTTTGCTAGTCTTTAACTTATACCTTGTTTTTTTTTCCCCCACAAACAGCTATGATGAATACATAACTATTTCCATATCTTAGTGACCTTTTATATTATTATTGTGCCTTACTTTGGATTTATTTCCACTAAGAATATATTTATATCCAAGTGACAATAGCACAATCTGTTGGAAAAATAAAAAATGCAATCAATTCCCAGGAGGTTAGGGATAGGGATCAACTAAACTGGTTGTTTAACAACAGTCATAGTACCATTATTTTCATTTTTCATTTGTATTAGCATGAGGTAGACACAACTATTTGTCCAAGTCATTCTGTACAATAATCTTGTTTTTTAAAGAGCTCCTTTAATCTTATACTCACTTGTTATCTATAAAGTATGTCTACAAATGTGTAGTACATATCACAAAAAATAACTGATATTGTGTTGACAATAGCAATTTGAGAGGTATAATGGAAAGAAAGCCTACCTCAGCATTAGGAAGACTTCAGATCTAGTCCTGCCACTGTCTATATACTATACTATGTCACCTTGGGCAAGTCATTTAATGACTCAGTGCCCTCATGCAATTATTCTCTGAGACTATAACTTGCAAAGAGTTTTTTGAACTTGTAGAGGGAATGCACTTTATACTATTTACTTTATAATTTCTTTCCTCCTTCCTTATCCACAACAACATTGTGTTGAGGGTGATATAAAAATTATCATGATATTGTTCCTCTTATCATTTACAAGCTGGAAAGTATTCAAAGGAAAGCTATCAAAGTCCTGAAAGAACTTTAGCTTGTATTATTATATAATGCATGTTTAGCCAGAAAAGAAGTCTCATGGGAGACATGATACCTGTGTTCAAATATTTGAAAGACTTTCATATGAAGAATAATTAGATTTGTTCTTTCTGGGACCAGACCTCAGAACAATGGGTCAAAGTAGCAAAGAATCAAATTAAGATTCTATGTTAACAATTAGGACTGTGTAAAAGTGGAATGAATTCCCTTGAAATTTAAAGAGAATTATCCCTTCTTGAAGATTTTTAAGTAGTAACTGAATGATGGCTAGTTTTAAGTAAATGTATATGTGCCTGCATGTGTATATACATGTATACATTATGCACACATATGTACACATAAGTATATACATAGTCATAGAAATAGATAGATTGATTAATAGGAATTCTTTTTCTGGTATGAGCTGGGCTGGCTCATTGTCGTGGTATCCTCCAGCTCTCAAATAATTTTTTGCTCTTTCAAGAATTCTTGTTGAGCTTGTGTCCAATTTACATTTTTTTTTCCTTTGAGGCTTTATTTGTAGCCATTTTGGTATCATTTTCTTCTTAGTTTATGCTTTGATTTTCCCTTTCATCATAGAAGCTAGTTATGGTCAGGTTATTTTGTTGTTGTTGTTGTTTGCTCATATTGCCCAGTCTATTTCTTGATTTTGAACTTTATGTTAAAGTTGGATTGTGTTCACCTGGTGTAAGGGAGAGGCACTGTACAAGCTTTGGACTTTTTCACTGATTTTTCAGAGTTGCTTCTGGGGATTTGAAAGTTTTTGATGATTCCAAGGCAACATGATGTGATCACAAGTGTGGTCACTACTTTACTGATATGTACTCTGATCTTAATCCAGTAAAGGCCCCCGATTCCTTGTAACCACCAGCCCTCTTGAACCTCAAGCACTATTCTTCAGGGATGCTCCTTTTCAGCTGCAATTGCCCCTCTCCATTCTGAAACTGTGACCCAGAAGTATCCATGGACAAAGGGGTTGCCACATAACTCTCCTGTGCTCAGTGCTAGGGAAGGGATCCACTGTAATCTCTTTCTGACTAGTTGTCCAGTCCCCTTAACATCTCAGCTAAGAGTATCTAAAGCTACTTCTGATCCTGCTGCTGCCTCCAAAATGCATAGTTGGTGTTGCTGCTGTATGTGCTCCAGACCTGTCCCCACCCCAGTGTCATGGGCCTCTCTCCTTCAGACCTCTGAAGAGATGCTATTTTAAAGTTTGGACGAGAATGTTGAAAGATCTCAACAGCTTTCTTTACCTTGCCATCTGGTTCCACTCATCTTTTTCATTTTTTTTTGGTAAAAAAAAAGGTGCTTAGTGATCATTTGTACATAGAATGGTACAGTATCTTTCAAATACTAGGTCAAAGGTTCAGAATACCCTCAAGGCTTAAACTTATCTAGAGTTTTAAACAAAGATCCAGCATGGCAAAAGTAGAATATTACTTTGTCATCCATAGGACAACATAGTAGTACAGCTGAAACCAACGAAATGAGAATATTTTCTAAATTTCTTAATAAGAAGTAAGAAATATCAAGCAGGCGCATAGGAGATTTACCTACCCAGTGAGAAACTTGGCTGAAGCGGGGGTGCACACCTTGTCTCTGGGGCTTACTGTCTTTAACTTTTATGTTTCCTGGCTGGGACGTGGGGGCTAGAGTCAAACAAGTAAAATTAGTTGCCACTAATATACAATCATATTCCAGTCATAGGATTCATCCCACCAGGTCTCAGTGATAACACTGAAGTCAAATTTCTCACCTAAAGTTAAGAAACCTATTTTTTTCTTATTTCCTAAACTTGGGCATTTGCACAGAAACATTAAAGACTATGGATTTTTTTCTGCTCATTCCTGTCTTTATCTTCTATGAATTCCAGGTATCTCAAGTGCTATCATTTATTGCTTGGCACATAAACCTTCTCCATCCCTGCCACCCCTTCCCACCATAACTAAAAGTTATTTTGATTTGATTTGCAAAACACCAGACAAAAATATCACCAGTCATTGCTAGGTGCTCTCTCCATCCACGGTCAGAAGTCTGTCAGCCTCATATTTTTAATCTGTTGACCAGAAATTCAGATCTTGTTCTCAGATACCAACTTCTGGGCTAACTTTACATTTATCACATCAATTTTTATCCTCTGCCATCTGTTACTTTTAATGAGCAGCAGTGAAGAAAACACGACCTATTTCTTTGTAGTCTCCAATTTCTTGCCCAAGTGTTTATAATCTTTGGCAAAAAAATGTCTTAGATTCCTTTGGATTTTAAGCCTACATGAATCGCCAGTAGTGTATATTGACCATCTTCCTGGTATACAGTAGATATTTAATAAATACTTGTTGACTACTTCATTTTATAAGTATTAATAAGTAGATGTACTGTGTTAAATCACTTTTCTGCTGTATCTTGAATACATGGCCATAGATTTATCTTACGGTATTACCAGGTCAAAAATTAGTAGGCTCAAAAACCTATGATTAGGGAGTCACTACTAACTTTTTATCTTATTTTTTATTTTATTTTATTTTTATTTTTGTAGGGGGGAAGGCAGGGCAATTGGAGTTAAGTGACCTTCCCAAGGTCACATAGTAAGTGTTGAGTGTCCGAGGCCGTATTTGAACTCAGATCCTCCTGACTCCAGGGCCAGTATTCTATGCATTGTGCCACCTAGTTGCTCCCTCACTTTTTATCTTGAGTTTCCTTTTTGAATTCTAAAGTTAGCAGTTATCCTTTTCCTTTCCTTCCCCTTCTTCTTGATATTCTTCTTCTAATCTCCTACCTCCTGAAAACTATCCAGTTTGCCATCTGCCACTTAATATCCCCCTTGCCAATTAAAGCCTGTGTTCCATTACTTTTCAGGAATGTTCCATTTTATAGATTAGAAAACTGAGGTTGAGAGAAGTTAAGTGTCTCACCCAGGGTCAAACATCTAATAAATATCTAGAGCATTATTTGAACTGAATTGTTCCTGACTCCAGGGCAACGTTGTATCTACTGTGACATCTAGGTGCTGTTCAATGCTGATATGATGGTCAGAATAATACTAGCTTATAACAGATAAATTATGGCACATTAGACCTTTGTGACTCAGAGTTGTTATTTCAGGGGGATATGACTGGAAGCATATGCCCCATATACGGAAGCATATGATAATAAGCAAAATCTTAAGGGGTTCTGCTATGTACTTAGCACTGACTGGTACACAAAAAGTTGCTTACTAAAGGCTTAATGACTTGACTTCTTGTCTTCTAAGTATTCAGTTAAAAAATTATCATTAGCCAAATATGTGCATAGCTCTAGGGATTGATACTTGCTAGGTATGGACAATTCATTTAATTCATTCAAAAAGCATTATTAATTAATACTGTGTGCCAGACATTATGCAAAGTTCTAGGAATTACTTTCAAATAAAAATGTGCAAAGAAAAGGAAGTACAAAATATATAGAAAGAAATTTCCTGGTGGGAAAGCCCTAGCAACTAGAGCCAAATCATAGGATGAGCAATTTAGAACTGAGAGTGGCCTTACATGTCATCTAGTGATTATTCCCAACCCCTTATCTTTTATATGAAGATACTAGAGCTCGGAGATGTCAATTTACTTGTACAAGGTCACACAAGCAGTAACTGTTAGAAATAAGATTTGAACCCAGGTCCTCTGACTCCATATTTAATCTCCTTTCTTTTATACTATTCTGCCCCAGGAATAGATATCAGAGATCTAGAAAATTGGGGTCCAGAGAAGAAGACTTGGGATCAGGTGAGATTGAAGACCAGAGAGCCATAAGGTAGGAAGGATAGGGGTACCAAAACATTGGTGGATTAGAGGCCAGGATATCTGAAGGATAGAGGGTTGGAGACTAAGAAGCCCAGAATGAAGCTGGGAGAATGCAGGAGCTTGATCATTCCTAGATTGATTCAGGATATGACTTATGCCTTGGGGATCTTAAAATGATTCCCCAATCTAGAGACCCATTCAGTCCCAGTTCCACACATCTGAAAAAGAAATCAACTGTGGTTAAAAGGACTATACAATTCCCTGATGCTTTAGGATCAAGCTAGGCTTCACATAGTGAGTAGTAATTGAATTGAGCTTTGAAGGGTGTTATGAATTCTGTGGGGAGTGAACTTCTGGAATAAGAACCATCAATGAACAAGAGAACTATAGTCTTCATTATAGGATGGACTAAAAGATAAAAGTTGAGAGATGATTGAAATAAAAAGTCAGAGAAGAAACAGAAAAACTTAATCAAAGAAGTGCCACTCTCTTATTATTCAAAGTGATAAGAATTCATATACCATGAATCAGTTTAAACTCCTATAGAATAAGCTATTCAAACTAAAGTACTTCCCAGTCTGTCATGAGGAAATATCAAGTCTTCTACTTCAGATAAAAATTCCTACTTTGTTAGTTCAAAGTATGTGAATCACAGATGAACAATAGTTTGTCTAAAAATGATATGGATTCTTTTTTCAAGGCAATCAAGGTTAAGTGACTTGCCCAGAGTCACACAGCTAAGAAGTTTCTTAGGCTGGATTTGAACTTAGATCCAACTGACTTCAGGGCCAGTACTCTATCCACTACTCCACCTAGCTTTAGTTGTTGAATTATTTGGAACTATGCCCAAATAGGGACACAAGTCCATAGAGAATTCCTGGGGAAGTCTGAAAAAGGATTTTAAAATTCAAATAAGAGAAATAGAGGAAAAACTGAGAAAAGAAATTATAGTAATGCAAGAAGAAAGAGTCAACGTGTTGGCAAAGGAGACATAAAAAATATTGAATAAAATAACAGTGACTTTTAATGGACTCTGATATTAATATTAGTCAATGGTGTGACATGGAAACAAAAAAAAACCAAAAATAATGATTTTCATTAAGAGGGTTTTACCTTCCAGGAACAAAAAAGAAAAATTATGACTATACTCTGCCTCAGTCAGATCACAGCCCAAATATTGTATTCATATTTTAGAAAGGACATTGATAAACTAAAGAATGTTAAGAAGAAGACAAACAGGTTGGTAAAGGAACCCAGGTCTATCATGTATAAAGATTGATTAAAAGAACTGGGGATATTTTTTGCCAAAAGAATAAAAGGAAGGAAGCCTTTATCATATGACTATGTGCCAGACACTATGCTAAGAGATTTATAAATTATCTCATTTGATCCTTACAAAACCTTGAGATGTAATTATTATTATTGTCATTTTACAGTTGGAAAACTAAAACAAAGAGGTTAAATGACTTGCCCAGGGTCACAGAACTAGCATGTATGAGACTAGATTAGAGCTTGTCTTCTTGTCTTTAGATCCAGCACCCTAATCCCTACACCCCTTATTTGTCATAAGACTTGGGGAATGTGATATCTGTCCTCAAATATTTGAAAGACCATTTTCTGGAAAAGGGATCAGACTTAGCACAGTGACTAGCACATAGTAATTGCTTAATAAATGTTTACTGACAAGCTAACTTGTTTTATTTGACTCTAGAGTACAGATCCAGGAACAAGGATTAGAAATTACAAAGGTAATAATAAATAGTCCTGATGTCAAGAAAAAATTCATAATAATTAGGACTGTGCTAAATGAAAGTGGTCTGCCTTGGGCAGTAATGGGGTCAACTTCTTTGTAGGTCATCAAGAAGGAACTACATGGGTATGTTAAGATGGTGGTCACTTTTTGGTTATGAGTTGGACTACAGGACTTCTGATTCTCCAAGTCTAAATTAATTTTCCATAAAGTTGGAAATTATAATATTAACATGTTGAAATGAAGGAGATGTTATTATGAGTACTACATTAAGAAGAGAGGTAGACAGAAAAGTATAGAAATGATAGCATTACAACACATAGTAAGAAATTGACAAAGCATCTCCAATGCTGTTCAGGGAAGAGGGAATTCTGATTGCCATATAAGAGTATTCCAGAGCATTTAGTAGAAGAAGGATGGTGCATCTGTCATCCACAACTTGATGACAGCATCCCTTAAGATCAACCAACTGCTTTTGCTTGGACTCTGTATCTTCTAAGCAGTGTTCTGATTTTTAGTTTTCCAAATATGTTGTCCTGCTTTACAGAGCCTGTGCAAACCAGTTGAAATTAGTGAGGCAATCTGTCTGGCAGTTACATTTCTCATTGATTTTTTTTCTCAATTACATGTAAAAACAAATTTAACAGAGCCAAGATGACAGAAAGGAAACAGTAACTTTTTTTTCTTTTTTTTTTTTTAAGCAATCGGGGTTAAGTAACTTGCTCAAGGTTACACGGCCAGTTATTATTTCTGGGTATGGTGCTGAGTATCTGAGCCCGGATTTGATCCAGGTCATCCCGACACTGGAGCCGGTGCTCTTACTCGCTGAGCCACCTCGCCGCCCCTAAGCAATTGGGGTTAAGTAACTTGCTCAAGGTTACACATCCAGGTGTTTCTGGGTGGGTGCTAAGTGTCTGAGCCCGGGATTTGATCTCCAGGTCTTCTCAACACTGGAGCCGGTGCTCTTACTCGCTGTGTTCCCTGGCCACCCCAAAACAGTAACTTTTCTAAGATCCTCCATGAATCACGTCACTAAACTTAAAAAATGAATCTAAACAGATTTTAGAGTGACAGAATCCATTGGAAGATGGAGCATGGCAGAATCCAGCCCAGGAAAGTGCCCACATGGGTCTGGGCATGGGGAGCATGGCTACACCAGCACGGACTAGAGAGCAGACTAGAGAGGAGTGAGAAGGAGTCCAGCCAGCCAACTCATGCATGCCAAGGACAATTTGCAGTCCTCTCACCATGGGACAGGAGAATCAGTTGGAGCTGGGTAAGAGAAAGCACAGGGCCCACAGCAGGGACAGCAGCTTCTCCTGGGACTATCAACCCACATTCCAGAAGCTTAAAAATCATCTACCTGAGTTTCCAGAAGCCAAGATGGCAAAGTAAACAATAGCTGCTCTGATTCCCCCTCCCTGACCCAGAAAAACCAGAGATAAATGTCCTAAAATAGTGGAAATAGCCTCAGGCATAGGAGTCACTGAGAAAGGGTGCAACTGAGGCAGTAAGGAGTCTGAAGTGAAGGGTGGAAGAGGTCCCAACAAGCCCTACCCCAGCTGATCAGCAGAAGATCCAGAAGCCCAGGGTGGTAGAGACAGCAAGCACTAAAAACACAAGCCCAGGTGGGCCTTAGTACCACCAGGGGAATCTGCAGAAACCAGCTCTTCTGGCTGCCAGCTTCTGAGCCTGCCTGAGCTGTAGCCCAGGGGCATAGGGGCAGAAATCTGAAATGGCCAGACCACCACTCCTCCACAGATTTTTCTGTGAGCCTCAGGGTAACTCGAGGGAAACACTGAGAGTCCTAGCCTTGGCCTCGGTCTAGACACCAAGAGGCTACAGCACACAAAGTCAACAACCAGGCACCTAGCTCCCAGCCTGAGAAGCTTGGGTCAGAGCCCTCTATACCCCAGAAGCAGAAATACACTTTAAAGGTCAGGAAATAGGCAATTACAATGGGCCTGAAGCAACTTGCAAAGGAAAAGACCAAAGACAATTGAATACTATTATTGTGAATGACAAGAATCACTTTCAGGAGACACCATGGACTCTGTGTCCACACCTGAGACCACAGAAGAAAATATGAATTGGTCTCAAGACCAAAAAGCATTCTTGGAGGAGCTCAAGAAAGACTTTAAAAGCCAAATTAGAGAGGTAGAAGATAAATTTAAATCTACAGTGACCAAAATGGAAAAATAAATTCTCACCGAAGAAAACAAATCCTTAAAAAGTAAAATTTGTGAATTGGGAAAGGAGGTTCAAAATCTAACAGGAGAAAATACATCCCTAAAAAAGGACCTTCAAAAACTAACTAAAGAAAATGAATGATTCACTAAAAATTAGAATCAGCCAAATGGAAGCTCAGGAGTCTATGATGTACTAAGAGTCAATCAAGCAAACCATGAAGATTGAAAAATAAGAAGAAATTGTAAAACATCTCACTGGAAAAAAATTGACCTAGAGAAGAGATCTAAGAGATAAACTAAGAATTACTGGTCTACCGGAAAGCCACGATGTAAAAAGAAGCCTAGACAACATCCTCCAAGAGATTCTAAAATAAAACTGTGCTGAAGTCCTAGAATCAGAAGGCAAAAATAGTTATCAAAAAAATTCACTGGACTCCTCCTGAAAGAGATCCCAAATTGAAAACTCCAAGAAATATAGTAGCCATTTTCCAGAATTATGAGATCAAGAAGAAAATACTGCAAGCAGCCAAACAGAAACAACTCAAATATCATGGAACTACAGTCAGGATTACACAGGACTTAGCAGCTTCTACATTAAAAGATAAGAGGGATTGGAATTTGATATTTCATAAGGCAAAAGAGCTAGGACTGAAAACAAAGATCAACTACCTGGCAAAACTGAGCATAAACATTCAGGCAAGGACACAGTCATTTAATGAAATAGGGGACTTCCAGACTTTCCTAATGAAAGAGCCAGAGCTCAATGGAAAATTTGAGGCTCAAAAAGTCAATGAGGAAAAGAATGCCTTAAAAAGCTGAATTTGCCAGAAGGAAAAAGAATCTCAAAAGCTCACTAAAAATAATCATTCCTTCAGAATTAGACTGAAGCAAATAGAAGCTAATGACTTCATGAGAAATAAAGATATTATTAAACAGATCCAAACAAATGGGAAAAAAAAAAGGCA
Source organism: Petaurus breviceps papuanus (assembly GCF_028583685.1). Classification (NCBI taxonomy): domain Eukaryota; kingdom Metazoa; phylum Chordata; class Mammalia; order Diprotodontia; family Petauridae; genus Petaurus; species Petaurus breviceps. The sequence continues at coordinate 4,537,802 of NW_027186645.1, read as the reverse complement.
ATGTGAAATATTTCATTGAAAAAAACCACTGACCTGGAAAATAGATCCAGGAGAGATAATTTAAAAATTATTGGACTACCTGAAATCCATGATGAAAAAAAGTACCTAGAAATCATCCTTCAAGAAATTCTCATGGAAAATTGCAATGATGTTTTAGAACCAGAGGATGAAACAGAGGTTGAAACAATCCCATGGATCACCTCTTGAAAAAGATCCCCCCAAAAAACTCCTGGGAATATTATAGCCAGGTTCCAGAGTTCCCAGATCAAGGAGAAAATATTACAAGCATCCAGGAAGAAACAATTTGAATACTGTGAAAACACAATAAGGATAACACAGGATCTGGCAACTTCTACACTGAGGGATTGAAGGGCTTGGAATATGTTATTCCAGAGGTCAAAGGAGCAGGGATTAAAACCAAGAATCACTCACCCAGCAAAACTGAGCATCATGTTTCAGGGGAAAATACGGTCATTCAATGCAATAGAGTACTTTCAAGCATTTTTGGTGAAAAAAACCAGAGTTGAACAGAAAATTTAACATTCAGATACAAGAAGTAAGAGAAGCATGACAAGGTAAAAAGAGAAAAGAAATCATAAGGAACTTATCAAAGTTGAATTATTTACATGCCTACATGGAAAAATGGTCATTGTAACTTATGAAACTTTTCTCAGTGTGAGAATAGCTGAAGGGAATAGAAATGTGGATGTATATATGTAAACACATATATATGTATATATAGGACAGTATATGGGAATATAAATACATATGTGTGTTTATATATGTGTACAATTATACATAGACAGAGGGCACAGGACCAATTGAATAGGAAGGGATGATACTTAAAAGGTGAAGTTAAGAGTTGAGGGAGGAATATAATGAGAGGAGATGGGGAGAGATGGAATGGGGTAAATTATCTCATATAGAAGAGGCTAGGGAAAACTGTTACAATGGAGGGGAAGAACAGGAAGGCAAAAGGGAATGAGTCAACCTTACTCTCATTGAATTTAGCTTATGGAGGAAATGACATACACACTTAATAGGCTATCTCACCCTACAGGAGAGTAGGGGGGAAGGGGATGAGAGGGGGGATGATGGAAGGGAGGGCAGGCTGGGGCAGGGGAGTTGGAAGCACCCACTTTTGAAAAGGGACAAGATCAAAGTAGAGAATAGAACAAGTGGGGGAGTGAGATAGGATGGAGGGAAATATAGTCAGTCTTTCACAATATATCCACTATGGAAATGTTTTGCATAGCTACACATGTACAACCTATATTGAATTGCTTACCTTCTCAGTAAGGGTGGGTGATGAAGGAGGAAGTGAAAGAATTTAGAATTCAAAGTTTTAAAAGCAAATGTTTATATATATATATATAATTATTATTTTACATACAACTGGGAAATAAATTATACAGGCACTGTGGCATAGAGATACACCATGCCCTACTGGAAAGTCAGAGTGGGGATGGGTGAAGGTATAAGAGAGAGCAGATTGGGGGTGGGGATATTCAATTGGAATGCTGTTTGGGGTAGGGATAAGTAGGAGAAAAATGGGGAGAAATTTTTTACTCACAATCTTGTGGAAATGAATGGTATAACTTAAAAATAAACATAAAATTAATTTTAAAAATTAAAAATAAATTTTTTAAAATGAATTTCCATATCTTAAAAAAAAACACAAAAATTCATTATAAATGAGGGAAAGGAGGGAGGGAGAGGAACGCTGTATGAAATTTACTCCCATTAGTTTGGGGCCCAAGAAGTAATAGCATACTCTGATAAGTATAAAAATCCATTGTGCCATATAAGCACAATGAGGGGTAAGAGGGGAATAAGAAGAGGGGGGCTGGTTAGAAGGGAGGGAAATAGTAGTAAGGGGAAAGGGTAGGTAAAGAGGAGGGGTCACAGGGAGGGAATACTGAGGGAGGTGTTGGTCAAAAGGAAAACTCTTAAGGAGTGGGAGAAGAAAGAAACAAAAGCATTAACAGGGGAGGGAATAGGATGGAAGGAAATACACAGATAGTAATCATAACTCTGAATGTGAATGGGATGAACTCTCCCATAAAATGCAGGCATATAGCAAAATGGACTAAAAGCCATAATCCTACAATATGCTGTCTGCTTGAAACATATTTGAAACAAGGGGATACACATAGGGTAAAGGTAAAAGGCTATAGTAGAATATATTATGCTTCAGCTAAAGTAAAAAAAAAAAAGCAGGGGTAGCAATCTTTATCTCAGATAAAGCAAAAGCAAAAATAGATCTAATCAAAAGAGATAAGGAAGGAAACTATATCCTGCTAAAATATACCATAGAGAATGAAGCAATATCATTACTTAACATATATGTACAAAGTGGTATAGCATCCAAATTCCTAGAGGAGAAGTTAAGGGAATTAGAGGAAGAAATAGAAAGCAAAACTATACCAGTGAGGGATCTCAATCTCCCGCTCTCTGAACATGATAAATCTAACCTCAAAATACACAAGAAAGAAGTTCAGGAGGTGAAAAGAATTTTAGAGGGCCAGATACGATAGATGTCTAGAGAAAACTGAATGGGGATAAAAAGGAATGTACTTCTCTCAGTGGTACATGGCACATATACAAAAGTTGACAATGTACTAGGGCATAAAAACCTCACAATTCAGTGCAGAAAGGCAGAAATATTAAATGCATTATTCTCAGAACATGATGCAATAAAAATCATAAGCAATAAAGGGCCATGGAAAGATAGGCTAAAAACTAATTAAAACTAAATAATTTAATCCTAAAGAATGAGTGGGTCAAACAAGAAATCATAGAAAAAAATCAGTAGCTTCATTCAAGAGAATGACAATAATGAGACAATATACCAAAACTTGTGGGATGCAGCAAAGGCAGTCCTTAGGGAAATTTTATATCCCTGAATGCATACATGAATAAATTAGAGAAAAGTTGGGCATGCAATTGAAAAAGCTAGAAAAAGAACAAAGTGAAAATCCTCAATTAAATACTAAATTAGAAATAATGAAAATCAAAGGAGAGATTAATAAAATTAAAATTAAGAAAACTATTGAATTAATAAATAAAACTGAGAGCTGGTTTATGAAAAAAACAATAAAACTTATAGACCCTTAGTCAATATGATAAAAAAAGAAGAAAACCAAATTATGAGTACCAAAAATGAAAAGGGTAAATCTACCTCCAATGAAGAGGAAACTAAAACAATAATTAGGAAATATTTTGCCAAATTGTATGCACATAAATTTGACAATCTTAGTGAAATGGATGAATATTTACCAAAATATAAGTTGCCCAGATTAACTGAAGAGGAAGTAAATTACTTAAATAACCCCATCTCAGGAAAAGAAATTGAACAAGCCATCAGAGAACTCCCTAGGAAAAAATCTCCAGGACCAGATGGATTTACTAGTGAATTCTATTAAAGTTTTAAAGAACAACTGATTCCAATACTCTACAAACTATTTCAGAATAATTAGTGAAGAAGGAGTCTTATCAAATACTTTTTATGACACAAATATGGTACTGATACTTAAATCAGGAAGAGATAAAATGGAGAAAGAAAATTATAGACCAATTTCCCTCATGCATATAAATACAAAAATTTTAAATAAAATATTAGTAAAAAAGACTACAACAAATTATCACAAGAAAAATATACTATGATCAGGTAGGATTCATTCCAGGAATGCAAGGATGGTTTAATATTAGGAAAAAAATCAGTATAATTGATCATATCGATAATAAAACTAGCAGAAACCACATGATTATCTCAATAGATGCAGAAAAGGCTTTTGACAAAATACAACATCCATTCCTATTAAAAACACTAGAAAGTATAGGAATAAATGCAGTCTTCCTTAAAATAATAGGTAGCATCTTTTTAAAGCAATCAGCAAGTATTATATGCAATGGGGATAAGCTAGAAGCATTTCCAATAAGATCAGGGGTGAGACAAAGGTGACCACTATCACCCCTCTTATTCAATCTGGTACCTGAAATGTTAGCAGTAACAATTAGAGAAGAAAAAGAAATCAAAGGAATCAAATTAGGCAAAGAAGAGACTAAGTTATCACTCTTTGCAAATGATATGGTGATATATTTAGAGAATCCTAGAGAATCAATTAAAAAAAACACTTGAGACAATAAATTTGGCAAAATTACAGAATATAAAATAAACCCACATAAATCCTCAGCATTCCTATGTATTTCTAATGAAATCGAACAGCAAGAGGTAGAAAGAGAAATTCCATTTAAAGTTATTATTTAAATATTGGGGAATCTACCTGCCAAAGCAAACCCAGGACCTATATGAACAACTACAAAACACTTTTCACACAAATAAAGTCAGATCTAAGTAATTGGAAAAACATCAATTACTCATGTATGGGTCGAGCTAATATAATAAAAATGAAAATTTTACCAAAATTAAATTATATATTTAGTGCCAAACCAATTAATCTACCAAAAATTACTTTACAGAGCCATAAAAATAGTAACAAAATTCATTTCAAATAAAAAAAGGTCCAGAATATCAAGGGAATTAATGAAAAGAAATGCTAGGGAAGGCGGACTAGGAATACCAAATTTTAATCTGTATTATACAGCAGCAGTCATCAAAACTACTTGGTACTGACTGAGGAATAGAGTAGTAGATCAATGGAATAGATTGGGTACATTAGACTCAGCAGTCAATGACTATAGTAATCTACTGCTTGATAAACCTACAGACCCCAATTTTGGGGATAAGAACTCACTATTAGACAAAAACTGCTGGGAAAATTGGAATATAGTATGGCGGGAACTGGGCATAGACCATTATCTAACACCATATAACAAAATCAAGTCTAAATGGATGCATGTTCTAGATATTAAGGCTGATACTTTAAACAATCCGGGAAAGCAAGGAATAGTTTACCTCTCAGATTTATGGAGAGGGGAAGACTTTATGACCAAACAAGAAATGGAGAGCATTGTAAAATGCAAAATGGATAATTTCGATTACATTAAATTGAAAAGTTTCTGTACAAACAAAGAAAATGTAACCAAGATTAGGAGAGAAGTGGAAAATTGGAAAAGAATTTTTACAACCAATGTCTCTGATAAAGGCCTTATTTCTAAAATATACAGAGAATTGCATCAAATCTATCAGAATACAAGTCATTCCCCAATTGATAAATGGTCAAAGGATATGAACAGGCAGTTTTCAGAGGAAGAAATTAAAGATATCTATAAGCATATGAAAAGTGCTCTAAATCACTATTGATTAGAGAAATGCAAATCAAAACTACTTTGAGGTACCACATCTCACCAGTCAGATTGGCTAAGATGATAAAACAGGAAAATGACAAATGCTGGAGAGGATGTGGACAAAATTGGAACACTAATGCATTGTTGGTGGAGTTGTGAACTGATTTAACCATTCTGAAGAGCAATATGGAACTATGCCCAAAGGGCTATAAATAATTTCATACCCTTTGACCCAGCAATACCATTTCTAGGGTTGTATCCCAAGAGATCATAGAAGCGGGAGGAAGACCCATATGTACAAAAATATTTTTTGCAGCTCTTTTTGTGGTAGTAAAGAATTGGAAATTAAGGGGATGCCCATCAATTGGGCAATGGCTAAACAAGTTGTGGTATATGAATGTAATGGAATACTATTGTGCTATAAGAAACAAGGTGCAGATGGACTTTATATTTACCTGGAGAGGTTTATATAAACTGATGCTGAGTGAGAAGAGCAGAACCAGGAGAAATTTGTACACAATTACAGACACTACATATGTGTGATGACCAACTTTGATAGACTGAACTCTTCTCAGCAATGCAGGACTATAGGTCAACTCCAAAAGACTCATGATGGAGAGAGATGTCTACATTCAGAGAAAGAACTAGAAAGAACAGAGTTCGAATGCAGATTGCAGCAAATTACCTGCTCTCTTTCTTTTTCTTGTTTGGTTTTCTTTTCTCTTTCCCATTGTTCATTCCATGCAATACAATCCTTCTTTATAACCTGACTAACATCTAATGTGGAAGTATTTTTAGGTCCTATACTTGATTGCACACCGCCATGGGTGGGAAGAGGGAGGGGGAGAAAATTTGAAACTCAAGGTATTGTGGAACTGAATCTTGTAAACTAAAAATAAACAAATTAATAAAGACAAAAAGAAAAAAATTATTTTAACAGTCACTTTTTAAAAAAGTTGAGCTCCAAATTTTCTCCTTCCCTCCCTTGGTGCCTCCTTAACAAGGCAATTTGATACAGGTTATACACACGTAGTCATGCAAAATATATTTCCATATTAGCCATGTTGCCAAAAAGACAAAAAACCAAGAAAAATAAAGACATTTTAAAAGTATGTTTTGAGATGCATTTAGACTCCTGCAGTTCTTTCTCTGGTGATGGATTGCATTTTTCATTATAAGTCCTTCAAAACTGTCTTGGATCATTGTATTGATGAGAACAGCTAAGTCATTCACAACAGATCATTGTACAATATTGCTGTTACTGTGTGCAATTTTCTCCTGGTTCTCCTCATTTCTCTTTGCATCAGTTCATAAGTCTTTCCAGGATTTTCTAAAAGTATCCTGCTCATCATTTTTTACAGCACAAGATATTCCATCAGAATCAAATACCATAACTTGTTCAGCCATTCAGCAATGTGCATCCCCTCAATTTCCAATTCTTTGCCAACATAAAAAGACCTGCTATAAATATTTTTCCCCATATAGGTCTTTTCCCCCTTTTTTCTTTGATCTCTTTGAGATCCAGAACTAGTAGAAACATTGCTTGGTCAAAGGGTATGCACAGTTGTATATCCCTTTGGGTACAGTTCCAAATTGATCTTCAGAATGTTTGGATCAGTTCACAACTGTTAATCAGTTCATAGTTGTCTATTGTTTCAACTAGTGTTTTAGTTGATTTTCTAAGATTCTGTAAGTATACTATCATCATTTGCAAAGAATGATAATTTTGTTTCCTCATTACCTATTCTAGTTCTTTCAATGTCTTTTTTTTTTTGCTTTTGTATTTTTTTTCCTATTTGGCCAATTAGATTTTTGTGCCTGTTTTTAGTCAGAATTTGATCAATTCTGGTTTATATATTGTAATTTTCTTCAGTATTTTTAAGGTATCTTTGGCCAAGATGTTAACTTTTTTCATAATTTTCTTGCATTATTCTCATTTCTTTTCCCAATTTTTCCTCTACTCTTATTTGAGTTTTAAATCCTTTTTTCAGGGGTCGCTAGGTGGCGCAGTAAGAGCACCAGAGTTGGGAGGACCTGGAATTGGTTCCGCCTCAGATACTTAACACCCACACACACACCCACACACAAACACAAAAACTGGCCGTGTAACCTTGGGCAAGTTAACCCCAATTGCTTTAAAAAATAAAATAAAATAAAAATCCTTTTTTCAGATTTTCACAGGAATTTTTTATGGGTTTGTGTCCAATTCATATTTTTTTCTTTACCTATAATTGCTTTAATATCATTGTCTTCTTCTGATCTTTTGACTGGATCTTCACTGTCACTGTAGTTGTTATTTCATAGCCAGACTATTTTGTTGTTGTTTGCCCATGTTTTTAACCTAGTTCATGACTTTTTAACTTAATGCTAAAGTTAGACTCTGTTCCCTAGACAGAAAGAGCACTGTCTCAAACTTCAGGTTTTTCTGCTGCTGTTTTCAGAGCTAGTTCTGAGGTTCTGTAAGTTTTTGGATCTTCCAAGGTGATGTAATCTAAGGGGAGGTGTGGTCACTACTCTCCTGGTCTCTTCTCTGGTCTGTGACCACGCACTTTCTTCTGCCCTGAAATTGTGACCAGGGCCATACTAATGTGCTAGTGCTTCCCTTTTCCCTGGACTTTTATAATGCAGAACTATGTCTAGGGAATACAACAGAGTCTTGCACTCAGGGCCATTAAAGGGTTCATGTAATCTCCTTCTGACCCAACCCCTTCCCATATGTGAGCTGAGAACTCCTGAGGTTGATGCTCCTGATGCAACCACTGATGTACCCACCTGCAATTCCTGCTAAAAGAAGCAGCTAATCTTACCATTTACATTACTATATTAGGGAGTGATGATTTTGAATCAGTCTGATTTTTTTCATATTACCAGTGACTGACATCAGATATTTGGATAAAAATCCAGACAGGTAGCCATCTGAGACAGAAAAGAAATCCAGGGTACAGTTATGGAGAAGCTATCCAGGGTGGAATTATGAAAATCAAAGTAAGAAAAGAATAATCCAACATACCAGTTCTCTCACTATATCCTCAATGAGCTATCTATTTAACCTTTGCTATATTTTCTTATCTCTAACATTAGAGGAGTGTACTTATATTCTGCCTTACAAGAACATTAGACGGATTACATATCTATTTACAAAATGTTTTTAATGCTTCTAAAGAAATGCGTTATGTAAGTATCAATAAGTGAAAATATTATCATAACCATAGCTTTGCAAACATTTGTTATCTGCAGCTGTGCTATAAGATTGGCAATTTGGCAGTATATGAAGCAATAACATAGACTTCCAGCTTTAAATTTTGTTATATCCAGCCTACAGCATTGCTTTCATTTTAAAAATATTCTGATTTATGTCATGTAGTGAGTGAATACACAAATATTCCCTTAGCAGAGATTGTTCTACCCTGGTGATAATGAATTGTCACCATTTCAGCTCATGAAATAAGCCACAACTGAAATCAAAGCAATTTGCTAAAATAACAAGTTAAGATCATCTCTTCTTTGCCCATCCTTGTCACTGACTACCTATGTGTCCAGGCCTCTACTCAAGTAATGACAGCCTATTATAGTCAGTCTTTGTTGAGATTCTGAAAAGAAACAGAAAATAAACAGACATAGACTCAAGGAACAACATTTGTATGTGAATGGAAATATTTCATTTAATTTTATTAATTTATGTTTGACCAACTGTACAGAAGCATTTCCAGTCCTTATTAGTAGTTGGCATCATCCAAAAGACAGAGAAACCTTCATCGGAACGATTAGATAGATAGACAGATGAGAGAGAGAGAGAGAAAGATGATAGAAATATATATACACACACTATATAGATATAGATACAGCCATTGTGCATATACTTCTTAGTTTCAGAAGTTTTGGGGTCAGCAGAGGACTTGAGAGGGATAGTAAGAAAACTTCTTTTGTCAATTCCAAGGAATCTACTAATAAAACCCCATACTCAACATAAAAAAACTGAATTGGCTTATTTAAAGCAAAGTTAGTAGAAATTAACATTTTATTCTATTCACTATTACAGTAAATATGGAATATTGATTACCATTCTCATTTATATAAGGTTTTAAGGTTTACCACATGACTTCCTCAAAACCACCCAATGGGTAGGTATTGTTAATGCTATTATCTCAGTTTTACAGATGAGAAAGTAGAGTATCTTGTGGGTTCCCAAGAGAGCATAGATCCACAGCAGGAAGTATTGAATGGTTCATGAGAAAATTAAGAGTTATAAACTTGCACAGCAGAAATAAGTGGCAGGCAAAAAATTAATACATGGTGGCTTCTCTAGGAAGCTTTCTCTATTTCCTCTTATTTCCACTGTCTTTCCTCTCAATTATTTCCTATTTATTCTGTATATAGTTTGCTTTGCATATATTTGTTTGCATGGTGGTTCCCTCATTAGATCATAAGCTTATTGAGGGTGGAGATTCTTTTGGCTCTTTTTCTATACTTCAAACAGAGTAAGTGCTTAATAAATGTTTATTGATTGATTGAAATATTATAAAAGAGAGAGAGGACAACTGATTGAAAATGCCAATTCATAGAAGGTCAGTCTGGGGGAAGAGAAGCAAAAGGAAATAATGTACAAAGAAAACATTTTCTCCCTACAAACAAAATAAATTTATCTCAAGAACAGCATAGAGACAACCTAAAAATCCAGGTCTTCCAGAAGATAACAAGTTTTAAAAAAAACCACAATGCAAGAAATAATACTTTAGATATTGATAATATCTTAGAAGCTCTAATTTCATGGAGAATACAGAGGTAAAAGAAAAGGAGTAGATAGATATAAAAGCCATAAATCAAATAATCCTAAGCATAGATGGCAGGGCACACCTAGGTTTGAAGACTACTTGCTTCATTTATTCAATGTGTGAGCAAAGGCAAATCACTTTGCCTCTCTAATTCTTAGTTTTCTTCATTTGTAAAATCGGGATAACAATACATATACTGCCTATCTCATACGGTTATTGTGAGGAAAGTTCATTGCAAATTTAAAGCAATACATAAATGTGGATTTAATTAATTTACTAAATATAAAAAAGGAGAAACATTTATCAAGTGCTTACACTATGTGTTAGATGCTGTGCTAAGAATGGAATAAATGAAAAGAACTCCAAGAATGGATAGAAGGAATTAAATAAGAGCTATAACAAGAGATAAGAAATGGAATTTGTCACTGAAGATAATAAACAGTTTAGGGGGAAAAAAAGGTAGAATCAATCAATAAGTACTTATTAATCTCCTACTATTCAGACATTGTGCTAAGAACTGGGGATAAAAAGAGGTAAAAGCAGTTCCTGTCTCCTAGAAGTTTACAATCTAAAGGGGAAGACAACATGCAAACAAATATATGCAAAGCAAGCTGTATACCAGATATATAGGAAATAATTAGCAGAGAAAATGCACTGAAATTAGGAGGGGCTAGGGAAAGCATCCTGTAGAAGTTAGGATTTTAGTTGGGACTCAAAGGTTAGGTTAGGGAAGTCAGTAGTTGAAGTGGAGGAGGGAGGGCATTCCAGGCATGTGGGACAGAAACAGAGAATGCTTGAAGCAGAAGGTAATGGGTTTTTTTGTGGGATGAAAAGTCTTGTTCATGGAACAGCCAGAAGTCCATTTTGAAGAATGCACATCAGGGAGTGAGATGTAAGAAGACTGAAAAAGTAGAAGGGAGTTAGATTATGAAGAGTTTTGAATGCCAAAGAGAGTATTTTATATTTGCTCCTGGAGGCAAAAGGAAGCCAGTGGAGTTGGGGGAGGGGAACAGGGAAAGGGGCCAAGTTCAGACCTGCACTTTAGGAAAATTATGTTAATCATTGAATGGGGTATGATTTAGAGTGGGGAGAGACTTGTTGCAAGCTGACTCAGGAACAGGTTATTACAATAATCAAGGTGTAAGGTGATAAGGACTTGCACTAGATGAGTGGCAGTATCAGAGGAAAGAAGAGATGTATTCAAGAGATGATGCAAATGGGAAATCAATAGACCTTTGACAGACTGGATATGGGATATAGGAAATGGTTAGTAATCCATGATGATTTCTAGGTTGTGAACCCAAGGAACTGGGAGGATAATGCTGTAATGCCTACACAGTACCGGTAGTATGCAAAGTTGGAGGCGGGGGAGGGGGGGGGCTTAAGGGGAAAGGTAATGAGTTTTGTTTTGGAATATTAAGTTTAAGATGTTTATTGGACATCCGGTTAAAGACTTCTGAAAGATAGTTGAAGATGTGAGAACAGAGGTCAGCAAAGAGATTGGGACTGGAGAGGCAGATTTGAGATGGTAATGAATCAGCATAGGGAGAGTAAGTAAATCCATGGGAGTTGATAAGATAGGTAAGTAAAGTAGTATAGAGGAAGAAGACAAAAGGTTCTTAGACAGAAGCCTGAGGGATACCTATGGTTAGAAGGTATGATCTGGAAAATGATCCAGTAAAGGAGACAAAAAAAAGCAATCATACAGGTAGAAGGACAATCAGGCAACCGTGGTGTTTCAAAAACCTAGAGAAAAGAGAGGATCAAGGAGGAGAGAGCAATCAACAGTGTCAAAGGCTGCAGAAAGATAATGGAGAATGAGGACTGAAAAAAGGCCATTGGATTTGGCAACTAAGAGAGATCATTACTAATTTTGGAAAGGGCAGTTTTGGTAGAATGAGAAGGTTGAAAGCCATATTATAAGAGATTAAAAAGAGAAACAGAGGAGAGAAAATGGACAAATCTATATTTTTAAAAGCCTTTTCAAGAAGTTTAGCTACAAAAAGCAGAAGAGATGTTAGAATATACATATGGATATTCTTATATAGATAATTAGAATGGGTGGGAAGATCAAGTGAGGGGTTTTTTTTCAGGATAGGGGAGAAATGAGCATGCATGTAGGCAGTAGGGAATGAGCCAGTAGAGATAGAGAAACCAAAATAAGTGAAAGAGTGGGGGTGGCAGAGAGGACAATGTATTGGAGGAGAAGATGGAATAGGATCACTTAGAGGAGGTAGTCTTGGTAAGGAAGAAGGCTACTTCTTCATGGAATATAGCAGGGAAGGAGGCTGGCTTCTAAGTGATAGGAAATGAGAAACAGGGGTGAAGAAGAGCTCAGTGAATGGTCTCAATTTTTCCCATAAAATATTAAGAAAAGTACTCAGCCAAGAGCATGGGAAAGGAAGAACAATAGGATGTTTGAGGAGGGAGGGAAAAGTTTGGAAGAGATACTAAGGAAATTAGAATGATGAGTTGATAAGGGAGGAAGAGGTGAACACCTTGAACAATAAAAAGGAAGGATCAAACTTCACTCAATAATTCAATGAGACAAGATGTATTGTAATAGAGGAGAAAATAGAAAGTTCAGGAAAACATGTGCATTATCAGTTATTTAAAAGCAACTGACCTGAAAACAAAACAAAAGGAAATAATTAAAGAATTATCAGACTCCAAGAAAATAATGCCTAAAAAAATCTGGACACCACATTTCAAGAAATCATACTATTCAGCACAATTAGCAACAGAGGGGAAAGAAAAAAAAAGAATTGCATGTAACATCCTCAAAGACATCTCAAATAAAATTTAAAAAAAGAAAAAAAGAAATGTCAAAGCCAAGATCCAGAGTTTCTTTGAGGTTAAAAAAAAAACTTGCAAGAGGTTGAGAAAAAAAGAGATTAAGCACCAAGAAAGCACAGATATGACTACCAGATATTGTATAGTCAATGTTATAGAGGAGATGAAAGCCTGTAATAAGATATACCAATAGACAAAAGAAAAAAAAGTTTACAAACAATAATGTCCTGCAAAGCTATGCATAAAAACCTACAGAAGGAAAAATGTATCTTTATTAGAATGGAGGCCTTTCAAGAATTCTTGTTGAAAAAAAAAACAGAGCTGGGTAGAATCTCTAATATTTAAATACAGGAAACAACAGAAATAATAGAAACCTAGAAAGGTCAAATCAATTGGATCTGGTTCACTGATTATCAAATGAAAACATAATACCAGGGAAGGACTATTCTCCCTTCAGAATCTCACTTTTAAGTCAAAAAGAGAACAAAGAAATACACAAATAGCCTAGCTGTAATTTTCAGTTTTGTCTTAAGAAAAGGAAGGGTTAAAAGGATATACTAGGGGAGAAATGAGAAAGAAGAAAGGGAAATTACTCTTTCTCATATTGAGGCTTGATGGGGGACACACATAAAGATGGTAGGAAGTAAGCAGACATCTTATGAGCCTCACTTTTGTCTGAATGAGTTAAAGGAAGATTGAGTAAATATACACAGAAATACACACACACACATACCACTTGATTACAGAAATGTCTCAAAGTCAATAGTAAACAGGAAGGAGGTGGAAAAAGTCATTCAACTGGTTTTGATCCCACCCTCTCTCTTTCATTTATTTTGTAAAGAGGGAGGTTAGGAAGAAAGCCAAGAACACAAAAATAGAATATGATGGGGTGAAAAACACTTTTAGCAATTTTAACCATGAAGGTAAGTTGGGTCCAAAAATATGCTCATTACAATAAAACAAATTTGGAAAGTAAAGACTAACAGATTCAAAATGAGGAGTTGAAATGGAATCTATATATTTCAAATGAATTAAAAAAACACAAGATGACAAACAGGATCTCAAACAAGGTAACATTAAAAAGAGATATGGTTTAAAAAATGAGTGGGAAAACTATGTTAGGCTTAAAGGCATCATAGAAAATAAAGCAATAACTACATATATATATTAATGGCATGGTATCTAAGTACTTCGAAAAAGTTCATTAAATTATAAATTAAAAAGACAGAAAACATTGGGGATATTTTAATGTGCCCCTTTGAAACTTACACATAAAAATATAAATAAGAGATTCATGATTCCAATACCATATAAAATATTTGCAAAAAATAGGGCATCTTACTAATCTCCTTCAATGAGAAAATCATAATGCTCATACCAAACCTAGGAAGAGATTAAGAAGAGAAATAAAACTATAGCATATCTAATGAATATTGGTCCAAAAAATTGAATAAAATGTTAGCAAAGAGAATATAAAAATACATTTAAGATATTATTTACTATGACAAGGTTAGATTTATACCAGGTTGGTTCATAATGCAGGATTGGTTCAACATTAGGAAAACAATGGGTATAATATATCATATTAACAAAAACAATGAAATTATATAATTTTATCAAAAACATAGAAATGCCTTTTGATAAAATCACTTATATTAAACACATAAACAAGCATAGGAATAAATGGATATTTTCTTACTATAGTAAACAATAATTATGTAAAACAAAGAACTAGGATTAACTATAGTTAAGAAACAATAGAAGCCTTTTAAATATGATCAATAGTAAAACAAGGCTATTCATATTCAACACTATTATTTCATGGAGTTGTAGAAATCCTTGCTATTGTGATATTACAAGATGAAACTAAAGTCAAAATACTCAGGCAAAGAGGAAGCAAAATTATATTATCAGCTGATTTGATGGTTTACTTAGAATACTCTACTAATGCAATTAAAAATTAAGTGATATGGGGCAGATAGGTGGTGGAGTGAATAGAGCACTGGCCCTGGAGTCAGGAGGACCTGAGTTCAAATCTGGCCTCAGGTACTTAACACTTACTAGCCATGTGACTTTGACAAATCACTTAACCCCAATTGTCCTGCTTTCCCCTGTCCAAAAAGCAAAAAAAAAAAAGTAATGTAATCAATAACTTCAATAAAGTATGAATGTATAAAATAAATTCCCCCAATCATTAGCTTTACTGTATATTACTAATACAACTTATCAAGAGAAGATAGAAAAAGAAATTGCATTTAAAGTAACAAGAGGACATAGAAATGTATGTATCAAACAAGTCATGCTTAAGATTTATAAAAAATACAACTTTGAAACATGCTTTACAGAAATAATGGAAGACAATATTTTAGAGATAATTGTTCTTTATTTCATGTGCCAATATAATAAAATATTGTCTTACCTGAATTATTTTTACAGATTTAATGTCTTGCCAATCAAACTTCTAAGAGTTTACTTTATAGAACTAAACAAAATTATAATTAAATTTGCCTGAAAGGACAAATGGTGAAGACTACTTAAGGTGATAACAAAGAAGAAAAAAATTAGAAGTGAAGGGTATCTAGCAGTATCACATCTTTCCAAATGTGCTCTTCTTCCTTCTCACCAGCATTCTTTCCACCTTGTAGAAGTCCCCAATATGAGATCTACTCCCAGGATACATAAGTTCCTAACCCGGAACATCATTTCATGATGGTCCCAAGCCATTCTCTTCTAATTCCCAGATCTACTCACTATCTGTGCTTCTCCATTTCCTCATCAGAAGCCGTGACACCTGGCATGAACTACTCCAGTTTCCAATTCCATTTATATGTTATCTTCTCTCACTAGAGATACTTCTCGGAGGGCTTTCTTGTTGTAGTAGTTCCTTTTTTCAGTAATATTCAACTCTTTGTCACCAAATTTGGGGTTTTCTTGACAAAGATACTAGAATACTTGCGGTTTCCTTTCCCAGATCATTTTACAGATGAGGAAATTGAGGTAAATAAGGTTAACTGACTTGCCCAGCATCACACTGCTAGTAAATGACTGTGGCCAGATTTGATGTCAGGTCAGCCTGACTCTATCTACTGTGCCAGCTAGCTGCCCTCTCTGAGGTCAGGTACTACTTTGTTTGTTGCATTTGTATCCTTAGTACTTAGCACAGTGTCTGACAGTAAGTACTTAATAAATGTACAATAGATAGATAGACAGAGAGATAATGAGTATAAAACACATATGTGAGGTAATATAATAGGTATCTATTTGTATCCATATCAATATAGATATAGATATACCTCAAAAAAAGTAATCTTCAAAACAATTTGGTATAGACTAAAAATAGGGAAATTGATCAACTAAAAAGATTAGGATAACAAAATCCAGAGACAATCAAATGTAGTAACATAGTGCTTGAAAAACTCAAGGACACTCCCTAAAGGGAAAAGGACTCCATTATTACAGTTTTCATGGAATCCATTGATTCTTATTGATCTCTTTTTGACCCATTTTCTAGGTAGGTTGTTTTGAATAACAGATGTCTTGCATTTTCTTCAAATTAAAAAAATATATTTCTTGTTATCTTATGAAATTATTTATTTCTATTCAGTCTTTTTTTATTTTAAATGTTATGTTTATTTTTAGTTTACAGCAATCATTTCCACATGATTTTGAGCTACAAATTTTTCCCCATCCGTTGCCTACCCACCACCCCAAAACAGCAATCCCACTAAATACCCCCTAACCAATCTTCCTCTCCTATATCCTCCCCTATTCCCCCTCCAACTTTTAGGTAGGGCAAGGAGGATGTCCATACCACAGTGCCTGTATATCTTATTTCCCAGTTGCATGTAAATAATAATAATAATAATAATTTTTTAAAACATTTCATTTTGAAGCTTTGAATTTCAGATTCTTTTCCCTCATCACCATCCTTACTGGGAAGATGAGCAATTCAATATAAGTTGTACGTGTGTAGTTATGCAAAACATTTCAGCAGTACATATATTGTGAAAGACTGACTATATTTCCCTCCATCCTATCCCTCCCCCCACTTCTTCAATTCTCTACTTTGTACCCATCCCTTTTCAAAAGTGTATGCTTCTAACCCCCTAATCTGCCTTCCCTTCTATCATCCTCCCTCTTATCCCCTTCCCTCCTACTTTCCTGTAGGGTAAGATATCCAACTTAGTGGGTATGTTATTCCCTCCTTAAGCCAAATTCAATGAGATTAAGGTTGACCCATTCCCTTTTGCCTTCCTGTTCTTCCCTTTCATTGTAACAGTTTTCACTTGCTTATTTCATGTGAGATAATTTACCCTATTCTGTCTCTCCCTATCTCCTCTCATTATATTCCTCTCTCACCTCTTAATTTTATTTTTTAAATATCATCCCTTCCTATTCCACTGGTCCTGTGCCCTCTGTCTATGTATACCTGTACACATATATACACACACTCACATAAGTATTCATATGCACATATACCCTCATATATAGACATATATGTGTGTATACAGATATATATATATATATATATATATATATATACATTTATATTGCCTTCAACTATCCTCCTACTAAGAAAAGTTTCATAAGTTACAATTATCATTTTTTCCATGTAGAAAAGTAATAGTTCAACTTTGAAAAGTTCCTTATGATTTCTTTTCCCTGTTTACCTTCTCATGCTTCTCTTGCTTCTTGTATCTGAATGTCAAATTTTCTTTTTGTCTGTTTTTTTCACCAAGAATGCTTGAAAGTCCTCTATTCCATTGAGTGACCATATTTTCCCCCTGAAACATATTACTCAGTTTTGCTGGGCAGGTGATTCTTGGTTTTAATCCCAGCTCCTTTGACCTCTGGAATAACATATCCAAGCCCTCCGATCCCTTAATGTAGAAACTGCTAGATCTTGTGTTATCCTGATTGTGTTTCCACAATATTCAAATTATTTCTTCTTGGCTGCTTGTAATATTTTCTCCTTGATCTGGGAACTCTGGAATTTGGCTATAATATTCCTAGTAGTTTTCTTTTTTGAATCCTTTCCAAGAGGTGATTGGTGAATTCTTTCAATTTCTGTTTTGCTCTCTGGTTCTAAAATATGAGGGCAATTTTCCTTGAGAATTTCTTGAAGGATGACTTCTAGGTTCTTTTTTTGATCATGGCTTTCAGGTAGCCCAAATAATTTTTAAATTCTCTCTCCTGCATCTATTTTTCAGGTCAGTGGTTTTCCCAATGAGATATTTCACATTGCCTTCTATTTTTCATTTATTTAGATCTGTTTAATAGTATCTTGTTTTCTCATAAAGCCATTAGCTTCCATTTGCTCCAATCTAATTCTGAAGGAATGATTCTCTTCAGTGAGCTTTTGAAATTCTTTTTCCATCTGGCAAATTTGGCTTTTTAAGGCATTCTCCTCATTGGCTTTTTCGGCCCCTTTTGTCATTTGAGTTAGTCTATTTTTAAGGTGTTATTTTCTTCAGTTAGGCTGTTGACTCATTTTTCATGTTTCCTTGCATAATTCTCATTTCTCTTCCCAATTTTTCCTCTACTTCTCTTACTTGATTTTCTTTTTTTTTCTTTTTTTTATTTTTAAGCAATCGGGGTTAAGTAACTTGCTCAAGGTTACACGGCCAGTTATTTCTGGGTATGGTGCCGAGCGTCTGAGCCCGGGATTCGATCTCCAGGTCGTCCCAACACTGGAGCCGGTGCTCTTACTCGCTGAGCCACCTGGCCACCCCTAAGCAATTGGGGTTAAGTAACCTGCTCAAGGCTACACGGCCAGGTGTTTCTGGGTGGGTGCCAAGTGTCTGAGCCCGGGATTCGACCTCCAGGTCCTCTCAACACTGGAGCCAGTGCTCTCACTCGCTGTGCTACCTGGCCGTCCCTATCTCTTACTTGATTTTCAAAATCCTTCTTAAGCTCTTCCGTGGCTGTAAGCTGTTCATATTTTTCTTGGAAGCTTTTGGTACAGGAGTTCTGGCTTCATTGTCTTCCTCCAGTTCCATGCCTTGATCCTTTTTGTCCCCAAAAAAGGAACCTAAGATTTGATTACTGTGCTTCCTTTGTTTCCTTTGCTTGCTCATGTTGCCACTCAATTACTTGACTTTTGAGCTCTCTGCCACAGTAGAACTCTGCTTCCAGAGAGCAGAGCTTTGTCCCAAATTACTGGGGTTTTTGAAGCTGCCAGAGCTATTAGGAAGGTGCTGACTCTACAGCCCCCACAATCTCTGGCTCACTGGCTACACACCCCAAGACCTCCACCCAAAACCGTGATCCAGATCCAAACAGGTTAAAGCAAGAGCTATTATCCTCTGAATGGCTGCTTGGTCCCCTTACAATCTGCAGGCCAGGAGCTCTGAAGCAGCCACATGGATATGGCCGCACAGCAGCAGCACCTCTGTCATTTCTTCTCCCAGGGGCAGGAGCTGAACTGCACTCCTTCCCCCCCAGTTCCAGTAGAGTCACACACTGACCTCTCACTTTTTGTTTGTCATTTATGGGTTGATAATTCTGGAAACTGCCACATTTGCTGGTGATCCACTCTCCCGAGGTCTGCTCCAGCCTCTGCTGGTCGGGGCCACTCTGGGGCTAAAACCAAGGGCTCAGGCGGGGCTGGGCTCAGCTCCAAGCATGCTGTGATGTGCCCTTCTGCTGGCCTGCTGGGCTGCCTTCAGCAGGAGATTTGCTTCTCTCTGTCACTTTGTGGGTTCTGTAGCTCTAAAGTTTGTTTAGAGTCATATTTTGTAGGTATTTAAGGTGGTTATGGGGGGAGCTCTGGGAGTTTTCCTGCTTCTATGCCGCCATCTTGGCTCCACCCTATTCAGTCTATTTTAGTTCTAATGTTTCCATTTCTTTGGTAAAATTTATTACTTTCTCTTCTAAGCTAATTTGTCTCTGAACTTTTTCCACTAGAGCTTTTTATTATTTTAAGTCTTGGTTCATTTCTTCTAAGTATTTACATAGTCTGTTGTAGGAAAATTCATTTTTTTTCCTTTTGAGCTTCTGTTTGAAGTCATTTTAGAGACAGATTTGTGAGTTTTTATGCTTATTTTATAATAATTTTATAGTAACTTCAGTCATCTTTGATTAATTCATATCTCCAAATTTAATCTCTGAATAGAGGTTTTATGCCAAGTTCTACCACCTATTGTATTTTGGGGTACAGTGTTTGGCCCCATGTTGTCTTTTAGCTTCTTGAATTGACCATCACCTTCCAGGTCCTATGTCCCTTCTCCCTCTCCCTTATCTTTGAGGTCCAAAATACAACATCTTCAAGGCCCTTTCTGGTAACTCAAGACAAGCTGTTAAAGACTTCAGAGTGCCCAAGTATGGGTTATCACATATGAACTCTATAGCATCATACTGAGTGTCACAGTACTTGTGACTGCCTACTAATGCTCCTCAAGGTTAGTAAGACCCCCACTCTCAGGCTTTCTCACCAACCTTCTTGGGACTTATCCAGGATGGCTTTCTAATCTTGCTAGTTCCAGACACAGTACCCTACAGGATACATATGTTCCATTGAACTGATACTTGTGAATTCTGGAAGTCATTTGCTCCAATTTCTCATTGTATTTATTCATCATTTGTTGACCTGATACTAGTTTCATGGTTTTCCTTGGAGTGTGTGTATGGAGCTGAGTGGCCATCCTCCTATCCAGGGAGTCATCTTGGCAGGAAGTACTCACTATATTAAGTATAATATACAATTTAACACACTATACATAAGAAGAGATCTTGGTTTCATATGCAGTCTTTTTTACTGCTCTTTGTGTATGGAAACATTCATATTTGTTGATTAAGTTCATAAAAATAAAGATTCTTTTTTGATGCTGTTAGGATTTTTTGGGATATACAGGAAGGAATAGAGGCCTAATCCCCTACCCAAACTCTCCCCCCCCCAAAAAAATGAAAAGGTAAAAATCAAAGCACGCATTTATTATCTAGTCTAGCTATACAACTATTCCATATTTTCTGAAAGAATACACAATATCTATATGTCTAATATATGATGATAAAACACTTTAAGGTTTAAACTTGTTTTATATGCATTATATCTTTTGAGCCCTGCAACAATCCTGTGCAAAAAGATACAAGATTATTCCCACCATTTTACAGATGAAAGAACTGAGGTTCACTGGAGTTAATTGAGATCTCCATAGTCAATGTCCAAGGTTGGATTCAATTTGGCTATATTATTCAGGTTTCATAAGTGAGGAGAGGCTACATTTAATTTCAATTAGATAATCATTTTAGTATGCTATAAAAATTACAATGGTGGTGAACTTTTCTGTATGCTGACATTTCTGGAATGATGGATTGGCAGATGCTTAGCATTGGACATATCACAAGGCACAAAAGGAATATCTTCTAAAATGATGGGTTATTTTTATTAAAAGTTAGATTTTGTTCTTTTCAAACAACATTAGAATGTTCATTTATACATTGGTTTCCAAAAGTTTTCTGCAAAAGAAGAAATGAGTCTCCCATTGAACTTGTACAGTGATTCTGGAGAATGATATTCACTCATTTGCATAATGTTCTCTTTGACACAAAAAATACTATGGTTACATTTCATTTTGTACTGTTATTATTTACTATAAATGTTACTTTCTTTTATGTTGGAATTGAATTGACTAAGAACTATTTTGATTCCTATATAGTATTTTCCCTCCTTTATAAGATAATAGATGATGATCTTCATAACATCCCTTTCAAAAAGATATTTAGTATCATTACTGCTATTATACTGCACAGTCTTTGTTATTGTGACTATTCCTAACAAAAGTAATGGCCTATGCACTTCACACTCCCAGAAACAGTTTGAAAGGCAAGATAGCAAATCGATTAGGAGTATGGTCGGAGTATGGTCGCCGGAAGAAAAGAAGGCTGTTTTCTTATACTCTGTAATCTTAAGAAATGTTTATCATTATCACTGTTGCCATGTGGGGAAAAGGAAAATGGATAAAAGAAAGATACAAATTTAGAGTGAGGATGGAGATAAAGACAGGGATCGGGATTAAAAGAGGCTAAGATTGATAAAAGGGTCATTACAAGGATTAAAGTAGCAGACACAAGGCAAAGAGAAAATAATTCTACTACCTTCTCTGAGAACTATCTCAGAAAAAAATAAAGATGGAGAAATAAAATTGATTGTAATTCCTCATTAATCTTGGGGCGAGGGGAGAAGAAAATTCAGTAATCAATATGAAATAACTCATTGAGTACATCCATTCTGGCAAATGGTAAATGGACATACAGACAAATATGTGAGAAAAAGACATGTAAAATGGCTTTCTAGGGATTTTTAGTACACACCCCTCCTTCTATTTGCATATAAGGAAACTAAAACCTGAGCATTTATATAGCTTTCAAGGTCACCTAAGAATTAAATAGAAAATGATCCAAACCCAGGTATCCAAATCAAAAATCTTTTCCTGAGATTGCCTTCTGATGAAACAATATTTCATTCAAGAGCTTTTAATTGTGATACTTTCCCTACATACTTTGTTGAAAAGTTTTTGACCATTTCTAAAGCATGCCACCTGCACTCTGAAAATTAGACTTTAAGCTCCTTGAGGTCAGAAACTGCCTTGTGCTTTTTTCTTATCTCCAGTCCTTAGCACAGTGGCTAGCACATAGTAGATATTTTTAAAATGTTCACTGATTGATTGACATTCACTTACATTTATCCCCCTACCCACCAGTGGAAATATGGGCTCTGATAGGACAGCTTTTGCCTTATCTTTCCAAGAATCTAGGCTCCCTGTTATTTCCTGCCCATTTCTAAACCATGTCACTGCACTCATAGCTCCCTTATATGTTGTTGTCTTTTCCTATTAGAATATAAATTCTTAAGAGTAACAGACCATCTTGTTTACTTGTGTTTGTATCCCTACCACTTAGCACATAGTGTTTAATAAATGTTTTTCACTCATTCACTGTAAATGCCAACCATTGGGATTTCTCAGTATTATGTCCATTGGGAAAGATAATGGGGGAAAATAATAGGCAGATTTTAATGACCAAGAAAGCAGAAAAAAAGTGAAGTGGTGCTTAAGGAGAATGTGATGGGAATGGTAAGCACCTTGATCCTTGGGAAGACAGTAACAGTTGGAGGGAAGGCCAAAGACTAGATTTGGACTGGCTCAGTAAGAAAGTACAAGAAGCCGAATTATAAAACAGATCCTTTTGCAAGTCTACCATAATATTCTCCTCACTCCTTGAAATCTAATCCTTTATCCATAAATGTCACATTTCATCTCATCTCCTTGATTTTTCTTGATATTATATTTGTGAATAGCTCCATTCATCTTCTAATACAATATCTTTATGGAAACAGTTGTTTAATGGCAAAAGACTCCACATCCTTCCTCTGACCAGCTGGTGTACAGACTCAGGCTGATGTTTCTAAGGGTCATTAGGAAAGAGAATATGGATGGCTGAATAGAACCTAATAACACTTTTGGAAACACAGCTCAAAGCACATGCCTTAGTGATGGCAGGATAATAGTGTAGTATTCTTATAAAAGGAGCAGCATATTTTAAATCACTGACAAAGTTTAAAATCTAAGGTTAGTCTGACCTACCAAGTGGACAACAGCCATTTTTTTCTTCCCTTTCCTTTTAAAAGAACAACAAGATTCTAAGGGTCAGTTTCTGTTTTTTGTCCATTCCTGCAGATATGGAGCAGGCCTCTAGCTCTTTTTGAAGCCAGAAAAGAGCTTGTTTCTGCTAGGGTGAAGTGGTTTAGAGTAGTGGGACCACTCAATAATTAGCATAAAGTGAGATAATTATATAACTTTTGCCACAAAAATCCATATATGTTCATTTCTCACCAATGCCATCAATGAATAAAATAGGAATATCAGTTCTACAGATTTGAGACCTAATTTCAATGAGAAAATAGTTTTAAAGGATTCTGGCTTAAAATGCCAGGCTAATGAGTTATTACAAGGGAGTCAAGGCAGTACTGGGAAGTAAAACTAAACTAACACTCTATTCACAGTAGCAGGAAACAAAATATATTTTCACTCTTTATTACATTTCAGTTGCTAGGAAAACCATGAAAAGGCTAGATGAGAATTTACATGTTCTACTGAGAACCTTTTTATTCTAAATCAGATGTGTGGAAAATCCATTAGGGATTTTTTTTAAGTGAGTACATAGTAGTAGAAAACTAAAAAGCCTTTCCCATTTCATTAAGATTCCACTATTCAATGTTGGCACTGATTGACTCCAGACCAAAGCACTTAATATATTTCACAAATAACAGACACATGAAGGAATAAATAAAAGAGAAAATTAACACAAGAGAAGTCACAGCATTTTCTCTTTGACTATATTACCCTAATAAAAGACTCAATTTAAATGGAATACAGCCCTTACCTCTCTACATGGTACCTTTAATTCATATGTGTGTGCATGTATATGTGTATATATGCACAGATATATACATGCACATAAATATGCACATGTACCTATACATGTATACATATCTCTGTATATGCACATACATGCATACCTATATAGGTATATATAACACATACATATGTACACACAACAATGAAAGATTCCAAGGCACTAGTTAGATACTTGATGGAAAAACATACACAAGAATCATACATTTTGAAATTATGAGGGGAGACTACAATCTACATTAGAGAGATGAGTTATCCTGTCCAAATATTAGGACAAAAATATCAACCTAACAATGAAATGGAAAGGGATCCTCAATAAAAGTTTGCTCAAATAAGTTTACTATGGAAGCAAGCAGGTATAATAGAGACTATGATATTTACCATTATTTTTATAAATTTAGGTTTAACGTATGAGCACTCTGGAAACTTGTTCACCCTACGTACCTAGCCTGTAACATGATTACGTTACCATGGTGGTGTCTTAGTTGTAGTTTAAGCCAAATTTTACATAGTCAGGGATAAGTGAGTTAAATGGAACACAAGACAATTTCAAGTCATTTGTAAATTTTCTATTAAAATTATTCTTTATTGGAATGTCTAGGTGGCACAGTGAATAGAACACCGGCCCTGGAGTCAGGAGGACCCAAGTTCAAAACCAGCTTTAGTCCCTTAACATTTACTAGCCATGTGACCTTGGGCAAGTCACTTAACCCTAATTGCCCTGCCTTCTCCCTCCAAAAAGAAATATATATATTCTTTACTGAGATAATGAACATAAACAATCACAGACTATTATATTTTGGAGGATGCTAATTAGAAGCAGGACTTAAAGAAATATAAAGATCATAGGCATAATTATAAATGTTTCTTCTTAGTCACTACTTATTTAACTCAGGATATTCCTCTGTTCCTGAAAACACATGTAAAAAATTCAATCTGAACCTTTTTTGGCTTTCTAAGATTTATGATGGCTTGACCATGGCTCCTTGATTCCTCACTAGTTTTTCCCCTTAAAGTCTTTACAAAGATGAATCCCATTCTTCTTTTGATCTCTTTCTGGCAGAAAGGTCTTCAAACCTAACTAAAAACAAATGAGAGAGATGATCTTATGGCAACTTTAATGCCATTTCTTCCTAGCTAGGAGGTCTATGCTAGCTTGTTCTTCCTTTTTGTTTTCTACAACCTTGTAGCAAAATAGAAACAGAAAGAATAATGAATGATGCAGCACCATAATGCCTCTATCTGAATGAAAACATTCTTATGAGCATTTATTTCTAATGAAAAAGAATTTCAATCACTTTTACTCCAAGTCTCTCCCAATTTGTCCCAATAAACTTTGTCCCTTTGCCACAAGATCTTTAACCTAGTTTTAAAGAAGTTATTCTTATTTCTGCAGGATATACTTCAAAACAAATTTAAATATGCCATAGCTTAATATCTGATAGAATATAGAGCAATTTCGTTATGGGGAGTATTGTGAAAAGAGGTTGGTGAGATGGGGAAGGGGAGAGAAAATGAATAGAGTGCTTTGAAGACTAGGTTATGGAATTTAGATTTGATGTCAGACAACAAAAGCTGTAGTATCTTGAGCATGAAAGTATATGGGAGAAGATGTTACAAGAAAATTATTCTAATAGCTTGCCATTTAGGAAGGACAAAGTAGGAGACTATTGTGTTAATTTAGGCATGAGATGAGAACTGAAACAGCTTGGTAGGAATAGGAATGTACATGATTAGTTGTAAAGGACTCAAAAATGTTCAACCATTGGCTTGATGGGGGACTTAACAAGTCCCTACATCTCTGTAGTTGTGTTTTGATGGCAGGGAAATAACTAGCCTTAGAATGTCTCAAACATTTGGCAGAGACACCTTATCCATCCACACAGGCAGCCAGATGATCAATTTGACAGCAACAAATCCAGAAAGATTGAGTGGGCTGCCTCCAGCCAACAAAGCTCATCTGTCCTTTCAAGACCATTTATATGGATGTGGAGAGATAGGGATTGTAGCTCAGTTTGTTTACCACCTAAGCCCATATAAATAATACTGTCTCCTCTAGGTATTCTATATATAATTTTTAAAAGGTTGTCAATATTAATATTAAAAGCTCTGGAGCTCTATTGATATAGTAAAAAGCTTTGCTATTTGGCATTTTAGGGGAATGGAGTATCAGTCAAACTTCTGCCTAAGTTAATTTGTGCTTTTCAAGGTAGTCTTTCTCTTATCCTTTCCTTATTTCCTCCCCAAGGCCTATGACTCCATGAAATGGAAGCCATATACACACACAAAAACACATACACATATATACAAAAGAATTATAATTGTTTCTGAAAGCTCTGTGATTCAGAGACCAAAGAAAACAAATTTGTTCCCTAAAAGCCCCAAAAGAAAAAGTAATTCGAGGCTTACTACTTGTATCACTTTGGGAAAATCATCCAACCTCTCTGGGTCTCTGTTTCCTCATCTGTAAAATGGGGGAACTGGTCTAGATTTCCTCTGAACTCCCTTCTGGGGCTAAATCTAGGATCTCATGATTCTGATGGTTCTTCTTGGGAGTTGTGGTTTTAGGGATAGTTAAGAGGTCATAATAATGTTTTAAAAAATCTCTCAAAATAATATTATTTCAAGATTTGTGAAGTGCTTTACATATATTACCTTATTTTACTCTCATAATATTTGATTGCATGATCCCCACAAATTTGGCCTTGTGAGGTAGGTGCTATTATTAACCCCATTATATAGATGAGAAAACTGAGGCAGAGAAAGTTTAAATTATTTACCCAGGGTCACAGAGCTTCTGAATGCCTCAATCAGGATTTAAAATAGGCTTCCTTACTCCAAATCCAATACTCTATACCCTGTACCAACTCCTGCCTTAATATAGCCTTTTACAAAAATGTTAAATACAACCCTCTAACAATTTTTTGCTAGACTCAGGGCAAGCCCACACACACACACACACACACACACACACACACACACACAAACTAGCCATGTGACCTTGCGCAAGTCACTTAACCCCAATTGCCCTGGGAAAAAAAGAAAAAGAAAACTAATCAAAATAGCCACAATGAGAAATAAAAGATTACAAAGGCAAAAGGAATCAAGAAAAATATCTTAAATTACTATACACCTATACACAGCTTTAGGATAATAAATTTGAGAATCTAAATAAAAAGCATATTTAGCTACATTTTTCTGTAGGAAAAATAAGACAATAAATTGAAGGGTTCTCCTATCAAGTGCTAGCTGGAAAAAGTATCCACAAACTATTTCTACAAATATCCAAAGAATAAGCAATTTCTACACTATGCAAATTGTTTCAAACATAGAGAAAGATAATACCTCATTTCTTCCCCAAGATTTCATAGATACCTAAACTGAACAAAAGAGAGTGATGGAAGAAGAAACAACAGGATAATATTATTAATGGAGAAACAGCATAAGAAATAAAATGCTTACAAATAGGCTGAAGTTGTACAAAAAGATACCTATCACGTCTAAGAAATGCAATTTGAGAAAAAAGGCTTTGAACCTATGACTCAAAATTACAGGGCATCAGATTTAGAGTTGGAATAGACATCAAAAATCACCAAGTTCAGGACTATCACTAGACAGATGAGGAAACAGAGATGCAGAGAAATTCAGTGCCAAGGTCACGCAGGTGATGAACAGCAGAATCAAAATTCAGATCTAGCTCTTTCTATGTCAGCCCTAGCAATCTTTTCATTACTGTGCCTCTAATTCTACTCCATTTCAAATCTAGTCGAAAAGCATTCATGTACTAGACTATAATTCTTCCTTAAATTAGTCCCCAGTCCTGCTTAAATCTGAGGAGGATTTAAAAACTCAACATTAACACTTTGGCAGGGATTTTAACAACCAGTTTAGTTTTTGTTCCTTTCCCTTAGTTGTAAAAAAAAAAATGAAATATCCAATATAGAAAGCAGAGCACCCTCCATGAACTCAAAACAATCTTCACTTCAGCCTCAGCTCTCCTACTAGTGAGCTGTGACATAAACAAATCATTTTACCTGTTTCCCTCATCTCACATTTATATAGTAGTTTAAGATTTGCAGAGTACCTTACCCTCCCCACCTCCTGCCCTCAATAACAGAGGGGAAACTAAATACTTGGCATCAGAGAAGAGTTGAGAAAATATCCCTCTTCCTTCTTCACAGAAATAGTGGCCTATAACCATGGACTATTACATATAATTTTCTTCAAAAATGGTTGATGTTATGTTAAAAATGTGGTTGATGTGTTGCTTGGTTTTACTGAACTTGTTTTTTCATTTCTTTCATCCTTTTTTTTTAAACTTTGTTATAAGGAATGGCTCATTGGTTAGGGAATAAAGATAATGTGAAACTAAAGATTAGCAATAAAAATAAGATTTAAAAATAAAAAGCCCATTTTTTATAAAACCAAAGCCCTTTTCTCTCCAAATATTTCTGAGAGTTAGTAACTATATTATTTTTCCCATTGCCCCCACAGAGAAAAATGAGACAGGAGAGATCATAAGACCATGTATTTGGGGACAGTAGAGACAACAGAGTTTGTTTAATCTAACCCTTTAATTTTACACATGAGGAGATTGAGGCCCAGAAATATTCAGTGTCTTATCCAAAGTCATAAAGGTATTACATAGCATAAACTAGATTTGAATTCAGGTCCTCTGGTTCCATGTTCAAGATTCTTTCCACTATTGCACCATGTAAAATGGCTTGGTTGCTATCACACAGCAAGCATATGTTGTAGTTCTGATTAAAAACCAGGATTTCAGATTTTCCATTATTGCTAAGGTTAATTTTTAGCTTTAAAAATATTAGATGACCACTCCCTGATCCTATAGGATGTGATGAAATGAAAAACTCCATGTCCCACCCTCTAACACCCTCCTTTGCATTTAAACATACCAGCTCCAATGGCTACTGTTGATATATTGTGTGGTGATGAGAAAAAGCACTCATTTCATTCTTCTGTGGATAATCAGTAGGGATAGTAGAAGACAAAAGAACACACTATAAATCTAAGATGTTATAGGCTTACGCGTTAATGAGATGATTTTTTTTTAAGATAAAAAGCTAGCAAGTTCACCAAATTCAATAGACATTTATTAAGTGCATGCTACATTGCAAGCATTGTGCTGTGTGCTAGTGAAACAAGGAGGGTGAGACTTGAACACAAGTGTAATACAAATAAGAGGATAGTTAAGGCCTGGGCAGAGTTTTCTGAAAGATTCAGAAGGTTCAGTTCCAGCTGGAAATCAGGCAAAACATAAGCAAGTAGAGAAAATGTAAGCTGACTGTTGGCTGATGAGAAAGATTTCAATATGGAGGTGTGTAAGGAGAGTCCATTCCAGTCAGTGGGTAGTGTGTGAAAATCCATGATATTAGGAGAGGCTGGACAAGTTCAGCAGAACAGTGAACAATTTGGTTTAGTTGGAACACAGAGTAAAATAAGGCTGGACGTTATGTTGGATCCAGACTATGAGTGACCTTAAATTCTAGGATGAACTGTCAAAATTCATCTCATAGGTAATAGGGAATCACAAGAGGGTTTTTCAGCAGCATATCAATTTGATCAGACCTTTTCATTACAGAGATTATTTGACAATAGTGTGAAGGACAGTTTCAAAAGGGGAGAGACAAAAGGCAGAGAGAAGTTAGGAGGCCTTTCCAATAGGCAATGAGCAAGCTAATGAAGACCTGAACTCAGGGTCAGTAGACAGATTGAAGAGGCAGGTCTAGGTTTTTGAAGGCATTGGGCAAGGAGAATCAATAGACCACAGTAATTGATTAGATGTGTCCTCTGGTATGTGAAAGTTTATTATCAGTAAGATATCGGCTAGTTCTGTATCTCAAAAGAAGCAGAATTAGAGGAAATGAGCCTAATACCAACTCAGAGACCAATTCTAATCTTGAGCTGGAGAGCCCTATGGGAGGAGTTTACTGCAAAGCATTATGTCAACTACTTGTTGATTGTATTATCTCAGTTTAATTCAAATAAATTCAACAATGAAAAAAAGATGAGGAGACTACTACACGTAAGACACAATACTAGTCACTGGGGATACAAAGACATAAATGAATAAGTTCCTGCCTTCCATGAGGCTACATTCTAGAAAGGAGATTATATCTAGGTTTCTGTCTTGCCTTCTCTAGTGCCCCTGGTGACTACATCCCTGATTCTGTACTTCCAAATCTATCAGATGCTCTCCAACCACCTGTTTGGATCTTCTTTTGATCACTATTTAAACAGATATCCTGGAGCTTGTACATACTTTGTTTAGTTGATAACATAATTTATCTGCCCCACTGTTAATAAATAATAAAACTGTATTCCCACTCCAGTTTTATGTCCATTTTTGGATTTCAATGTGCCAGAATCTTGATTTACCAACTCTGCTTCTCTTTTTGCTCCCAAGATCTATGCCAACCAATGACTTAATCTGTGGTCCATGAATTTGTATGCATGTAAGTACACATATGTGCATATGTATATATGTGTGTGTGTGCGTTACCATATTTCAATTTAGTTTCCTTTGTAATTGCATGTATTTTATTTCATACATTTAAAAGCATCATTCCAAAAAGAGGTCCATAAGTTTCACCAGCCTGCCAAAGGAGTTCAAGAAACAAAAAAGGCTGAGAATTGCTACCCCCTAGTCCTATAGATCTTCCTTAATTTCCAATATTTTGTGGCTTGTTCTATTGATATCTGCACCCCAGTTCTGACAACCCTCTGTTTTCAGAGGTTTGGGTGACTGCCAGAAAAACATAGGAATTGAATAGTTAGTAATGAGTGGAAAGTTTGACAGGAAAAAAACATTAAAAGGATAGTTTTATGTACTTTCTCTTTCCCAGCTACCCAACAGAGAAGTAATGGGTGGAAAAGCACCTCTGCTGTTTACACCACTGGTTAACTACTGTATTTCAGCCCAAAGTAACACATTGCCCAGGCTCCCTTGCTTTGAGGGTAAATCTGTGCTGGTCATTGACCTTGGTCAACCCTGCCTGTCAGAGCCCAGCCTTGTAGTGCAAATTGAAGTCAGGAAGTTTTTAACCTCAAAGGTGAGTCCTGTCACTCAGGAGACATGGCTGATAGACCTATAGGTAGCTGAACTAATCTCATCCCAAGATAGGAGAATAAATTCAGTAGTCATTTGCAAAGGTAAAATATGAAGTAAAGATTTAAGGAAACTAAAATGATGTCCCTTATTAATATGCTCTATGAAGTCTGAGTACCAAGTGAAATATAGCCAGGCAGGTTCCTCCTATGAATTTCTCTTTCAAGCAGAGAAGGATTTTAAAGTTCCAAGTCAATCAGAAAACCAAACTACAGATTTTCTTTAGTTTGAGGCATTTGAGATAGCCTTTCCAATTACTTTACAGTTTCAGTGAAATAGAGAGCCTTAAGGGAAAGTCACTAATGCCTAATTATGCAATTATACTTCATTTAAATAAAAATGAGCAGCTAAACATAGCTTGAGCAGAAAATGAATAAATCTCAGATGATGAAAGTGTTCCTTGCTTTGTTTCCTTGAATATTCCCAACCAAACAACATTTTCCATTTCACTCACTATAATTTGTACTAGGTCAAATAATACAGGATAACGAATGAGAAAAAAAAAGGCAAGTCAAGGAAGGAGACATATACCTAACTAAGGATATCAGTACTGGGTATTACAATGTATGTAGTGGGGAACAGAGATAGATACTGTCAGCTAGTCAATCAATAGACAAGGATTTGTAAATACCCATCATCATATGTGCTTTCCAATCTAGTACAATATGACACAATTCATTAAACACATATTAAGCACCAATCTGCCAGGCACAGGAAATTCCCTACCATCAAGGAGTTTACATTCTCAAATAGAGCACCAGCACCAGCCCTGAGTTCAAATGCAACCTCAGTCACTTAACACTTACTAGCCATGTGACCTTGGGCAAGTCACTTAACCCCAATTGCTCTGCCTTCCCCCCTCCAAAAAGCAAATACACACACACACACACACACACACACGGAGTTTATATTCTCCTTGGAGTACACAACATGTACACACAACAGAGTATGTATTAAGTGAAAGTTTTCAAAGACTTAGGTCATTCACCTTTTCCCTCTTTAGATTTTAGTAACTCTTTGATTATTCTCATTGAGACTTGGGGACAAAATTATTTCTAACAATTCTCCCCAAAATGGTTAGCAATACAATGTCAGACAAGTTGGGGTCAGAGGTAATACTGGCAAAAAACAGAATGAAATCTTTGCTCAGAACTAGTAAAGTCTGTTTATAATTTTGTTATGATGTAATACTGATAGAGAATGCAAACACTTATGTCTGTCATTTCTTCTAGACTTTTCCTGATTGAGTATTTAACATAATCTGCACTGAAGCATTGCCAACAGTATGTTGTTTTTTTATTTATTCCAAGACATTTTATATTCTTATGGTACCAGAATGTAATGAAGGATCACTTACTCTGCCATCTTCTATGTCAAGTTAATCGTTATAATAGATATGGGTCAGGCTTTAGGGCCAACCTATAACCCTACTGAATTTGACTTTTAGGAGAAGCTAAATCACATCTATCAGAGTGCTAACCTAGTCATTGGAATCAGCAGAACCTAATTCACCAGAATTTCCTGGTTCCTGTAGATCTTCATAGCTACAATATAAGCCTCAGAACACATTAAGTTCCAAGGTACAACTATCATACCCTTATTTTGCCATTCCTTGCCCCCAATTTGGCATGAACAATGGGTTGGATTCTGAAAGGTTGTCATTATTATTATTATTTATTACTATTATTATTATTATTATTGTGCTAACTGGTTTAGTATAAATTAAAAGTGTTCCATGTATATGGAACTATACTGGTGCTGTCGGTGTGTCTCCTTGATGATCCTTACATATAAAACACTCCATCTCTTGATTTCACGTCTTTTCAATGACTTTCTGCCTTGCCTGGAATACTCTCTTCCTTTCATCTCTGGTCCTAAGCTTCCTAGGCTCCTTTCCAGACTCAGCTTAAATGTCATTTTCCAGGGGGTAAAGGGGATTTTTCCAGTCTTCCTCACTATAAATATCCCCTTTCTGAAATTACCTCTCATTTGCGCTGGGCTGTACACTGTGTTTATATGTGTACACACATATTTGTGTTTCTGGGTACACATTTCATGTACATAAGTCTTCACAATATTTCTTCCCCATTAGAATGTGAGCTCCTGTAAGACAAGGAAGACATTTTGCCTTCCTTAGCATTGTACCTGGCAAATAGGTGCCTATTCAATGCTCATTGTCTAAGCAGCTAGAAATTCAAAGTTACGGGAGATCAGAGAGAACTGGAATAGGCAAGAAAATGAAACTGCAAAAAGTGAGACTTGGCAGAGCCTACAAGGATCTTCAGAATATTTATATTCAGGTTGAGCAGGAGAAAGTTGTTACAGATGAATAGAGCAAAATGGTTGGAGATCCATTGACAGAAATGAGCAAGGCTGTTTGTTGGATAGTGAGACCAGCCTGATTAAAGTTGGGGCTGCATCTTAGAGAGCAATAAGAACTACAATGGGTAAGCATAGTGTGGGACCCAATTATGAAGGCTCCTAAGGATAAGTGAAAGGACTTTAGTTTGTGTGGTAGAAAATAAGAACTATTTATTGAAGATGGCTGCATACAAGCAGGAAAGCTCTGTATGCCCCCCATAACTATCTCAAATACATATAAAATGACTCTAAATAAACTTGAGGGCTACAGAACCCACAAAGTGACAGAGAGAAACAAACCTCTGACTGAAGACAGCCCAGAAGGCTGACAGGAAGGGCCCATTGCCCCACACGAGTCTGTGGTTTTAGACTCAGGGCAGCCACAACCAGGCCCTGCTGGAAGGACTGCAGGAGAGTGCATCACCAGCAGCTGTGGCAATTTCCAGACTTATCAATCCATAAATGACAAATAAAAAGTGAGAGTTCAGTGTGGACTTTGTAGGAATAGCGAGTCCAGGAGTGTGGTCCAGCCTTTGCCCCCACAGGGAGAAGTGGCTAAGATACAACAGCCACCACCACGTGGTTGCTTCAGAGCTCCTGGCATGCAGATTGTAGTAGGACCAAGCAACCACTCTTAAGGGTAATCATTCTTGCTTTAACCTGTTTGGATCTGGATTACTGTCAAGGGTAGAGGTCCTGGGGTACGTGACCAATGAGTCAGAGCAAGTGGAGGCTTCTGAGAGGGCACCCAACTAATAGCTCCAGCAGATGAGAAAACCCCAGTGATTTGAGACAAAGCTCTCCTCTCTGGAAGCAAAGTTCTACTGTGCCAAAAAACTCAAAAGTCATATAATTGAGTGGCAACATGAGCAAGCAAATGAAGCAAAGCAAGCACAGGAATCTGACTTTGGATTCCTTTTGGGGGGACGAAAAGGATAAAAGCATGGAACAGGAGGAAGACAATGAAGTCAAAACTCCTGCACCAAAAGCTTCCAAGAAAAATATGAACTGGTTACAGGTCATAGAGGGGCTTAAGAAGGGTTTCGAAAACCAAATAAGAAAAGTAGAGGAAAAATTGGGAAGAGAAATGAGAATGATGCAAGAAAATCATGAAAAGAGAGTCAACAACCTGACTGAAGAAAATAACACCTTAAAAAATAGACTAGGGAGCGGAGCCAAGATATCAGAGTGGTAACTCGACCTTCCTGCAGCTCCGGCTTCCACCTTCCCCAATCCATGTAAAAAGGGGACCCTAAACAAACTTTGGAGCTGCAGAACCCACAAAATGACACAGAGAAGCTAACCTCCCACTAAGGACAGCCCAGCAGGCCAGCAGGAATCCAGCACAGCACTCTAGGAGCCAAGCCCAGCCCCACACCAAGGCTTTAGCCACAGGGTAGGCCAGACCAGCCTCCAGCGAGAGGGACTCCAGATCAGCAGCAGCGGTGGCAGTTTACACATTTATCAACACATAGATGTGAAGGACAAAGTGAGAGGCCAGTGCAGTCTGGACTTTGGGACCAGTAAGTGCGAGAGCATGGCTTTTACCCCTGGGGCGAGAAGCCACTGAGACGCCAGCACAGGCAGCCAGTGCCACAAGGCAGCTTCAGCTCCTGGCCTGCAGAGTGTAGGAGGACCAAGCACCAGTCTGAGGGGTAATTGCTCTTGCTTTAACCTGCTTGGATCTGGATTGCAGTCTAGGGTGGAGGTCCTGGGGTGTGTGTCCAGCCTGCCAGAGTGTGTGGAGACCTCAGAGAGGGCACCCATCTAATAACTCCAGCAGCTGAGAAAACACCAGCGTTTGGGACAAAAGCTCCCCTGTCTGGTGGCAGAGTCTTACTGTGGCAAAAAGCCCAAAAGTCAGGTAATTGAGTGGCAAAATGAGGAGGCAAAGGAAACAAAGCAGACAGAAGATTCCAACATTAGACTCATATTTTGGGGGCAAAAAGGAGCAAAGCATGGAACAGGAGGAAAACAGTGAAGTCAGAACTCCTGCACCAAAAGCTTCAAAGGAAAATACAAGCTGGTTACAGGCCATAGAGGACCTTAAGAAAGATTTTGAAAACCAAATAAGAGAAGTGGAGGAAAAATTGGGAAGATAAATGAGAACAATGGAAGAAAATTATGAAATGAGAGTCAACAGCCTGACTGAGGAAAATAATACCTTAATAAACTTGACTCAAATGGCAAAAGAGGCTCAAAAAGGCAATAAGGAGAAGAATGTCTTAAAAAGTCAAATTTGCCAGATGGAAAAAGAATCTCAAAAGCTCAATGAGGAGAATCATTGCTTCAGAATTAGATTGGAGCAAATGGAAGCTAATGACTTTATGACAAATCAAGATGCTGTTAAACAGATCCAAACAAATGAAAGAATAGAAGGCAATGTGAAATATCTCATGGGAAAAACCACTGACCTGGAAAATAGATCCAGGAGAGATAATTTAAAAATTATTGGACTACATGAAAGCCATGATCAAAGTTAGTATCTAGAAATTATCCTCCAGGAAGTTCTCAAAGAAAACTGCCCTAATGTTTTAGTACCAGAGGACAAAATAGAGTTTGAAAGAATCCACTGATCACCTCCTGGAAAAGATCCCAAAAAGAAAACTCCTAGGAATATTATAGCCAGGTTCCGGAATTCCCAGATTAAGGAGAGAATATTACAAGCAGCCAGGAAGAAACAATTTGAATATTGTGGAAACACAATCAGGATAACCCAGGATCTTACAGCTTCTACACTGAGGGATCAAAGGGCTTGGAATATGATATTCCAGAGTTCAAAGGAGCTGGGATTAAAACCAAGAGTCACCTACCCAGCAAAACTGAGTATCATGTTTCAGTGGAAAACATGGTCATTCAGTGGAATAGAGGACTTTCCAGCATTCTTGCTGAAAAAACCAGAGTTGAATAGAAAATTTGACATTCAGATACAAGAAGCAAGAGAAGCATGAGAAGGTAAACAGAAAAAAGAAATCATAACAAACTTATCAAAGTTGAACTATTAACATTCCTACATGGAAAAACAATAATTGTAATTTATGAAACTTTTCTCAGTAGTTGAAGGGATTAGAAATACATATATATGTCTATATATGAGGGTATATGGGCATATGAATACATAGGTGAATGTGTGTATATGTTTACAGGTATACATAGATAGAGGGCACAGGACCAATTTAACAGGAAGGGATAATACTTAAAAGGTGAAATTAAGAGGTGAGCGGAATATAAAGAGAGGAGATGGGGAGAGACAGAATGGGATAAACTATCTCATACAGAAGAGGCAAGGGAAAATGGTTACAATGGAGGGGAAGAATAGGAAGGCAAAAGGGAATGGGTCAACCTTATTCCCATAGAATCTGGCTTCAGGAGGGAGTGAAATACACACTAAATAGGGTATCTCACCCTCCAGGAGAATGGGGGGGAAGGGTATGAGAGGGGGGATGATGGAAGGGAGGACAGGCTGGGGGGGAGGAAAGTTGGAAGCACTCACTTTTGAAAAGGGACAGGATCAAAGTAGAGAATAGAACAAGTGGGAGGTGGGATAGGAGGGAGGGAAATATAGTCAGTCTTTTACAATATATCAACTATGTTATTGTTTTGCATTAGCCACACATGTACAACCTATACTGAACTGCTTATCTTCCCAGTAAGGGTGGGTGACAAGGAAGGAAGGGAATGAACCTGGAAATGAAAGTTTTAAAATCAAATATTCATATATATGTATATATATATATGTATATAAATATATATACTATTATTAATACCATCTTACATGTAATTGGGATATAAGATATACAGGCACTGAGGCATAGAAATCTACTGGAAGAGTTGAAAAGGGTATGGGAGAAAATATGGGAGAGAGCAGATTGGAAGAGGGGATATCCTGTGGGACTGCTATTTTGGGGTGGTGGGTAGGGGAAAAACAGGGACAAAATTTGTAGCTCAAAATGTAGCAGAAACGAATTATGTAAATCAGAAGTTAATAAAGCATTAACAAAAAAAATAGACTAACTCAAATGGCAAATAGGCTCAAAAAGCCAATGAGGAGACGAAGGCCTTAAAAAACCTAATTTGCCAGATGGAAAAAGAATCTCAAAAGCTCACTGAAGAGATTCATTCCTCCAGAATTAGATTGGAGCAAATGGAAGCTAATGACTTTATGAGAAATCAAGACACTATTAAACAGATCCAAAAAAAATGGAAAAAAAAAAAGGCAATGTGAAATATCTCACTGGAAAAGCCACTGACCTGGAAAAGAATAATTTTAAAAATACTGGACTACTTGAAAGCCATGATAAAAAAAAAAAAGAACCTAGAAATCATCCTTCAAGAAATTCTCAAGGAAAATTGCCCTGATGTTAAAACATCTAAGGACCAGAGGGCAAAATAGAGGTTGAAGGAATCCTACTGATCACCTATTGAAAAAGATCCCAAAAAGAAAACTAGGAATATTATAGCCAGGTTCCAGAGTTCCTATATCAAGGAGAAAATATTACAAGCAGCCAAGAAGAAACACTTTTAATATTGTGGAAACAGAATCAGGATAACACAGGATCTGGGAGCTTCTACACTGAGAAATAAAAGGGCTTGGAATATGATGTTCCAGAGGTCAAAGGAGCTGGGATTAAAACCAATAATCACCTACCTAGAAAAACTGAGTATCATATTTCATCAAGAATGCTACTTTTGAAAAGGGACAGGGTCAAAGCAGAGAATAGAACAAGTGGGTAGCAGGATAGGATGAAGGGAAATATAGTCACTCTTTCACAATATATTCACTATGGAAATGTTTTGCGTAGCTACATATGTTCAATCTATATTGAATTGCTTATCTTCCCAGTAAGGGTGGGTGACAAGAGAGGAAGGGGAAGATTCTGGAATTCAAAGTTTTAAAATCAAATATTTTAAAAATATATTATTATTTTTTACATGCATCTGGGAAATAAGATATACAAGCACTGGGGTATAGAGATCTATCTTGACCTACTGGGAAGTCAGAGGGAAAATGGGGGAGGATATAGGAGAGAGCAGACTGGGGGAGAGGGTATACAGTGAGATCACTGTTTTGGGATGGTGTGTAGGGGAAAGATGGGGAGAAAATTTGTACCTCAAAATCTTGAGGAAATGAATGATGTAAACTAAAAATAAACATAAAATTTAATTTAAAAAATAAAAAAACTGTGCATTCTCTTTTGTCTAACAATATATCTACTATGTCTGTTTCCCAAAGAGATTAAAAAAGGGGGAGGGGGGAAAGGGAGGAAAGACCCAGATGTACAAAAATGTTTTAGCAGCTTTTTTTGTGGTAGTAAAATATTAGACATTTAAGGGATGCCCATCAATTAAGGAATGGCTGAAGAAATTGTGGCATATGCTTATAATAAAATACTACTCTCCTATAAGAAATGTTGAGCCAGAAGATTTCAGAAAAACTTGGAAAGACTTACATGAACTGATGCAAAGAGGAGCAATGAGAAGAACATTGCATATAGTGACAGCAATACTGTACAATGATCAACTGGATCAACTTGTGAATGACTTAATTACTCTCATAAATATAGCAATATAAGAAAATTCTAAAGGACTTGGGATACAAAAGACCCCCGGGGTGTGTGTGTGTGGGGGGACTGATGGAGTCTAAATGCAAATTGAAGCATACTATTTTCCACTATCTTTTAAAAAAATGTATGTTGTTTTCTCCCTACTTTGGGTTTCTTTCTTCTTTTACAACATAATTAATATTGGTAATATGCTTTGCATGATCGAATCTGTATAAACTATATTAAATTGTTTACTGTTTAAGAAAGGGGGTGGAGGTGAAGGAGGGAGAAAATTTAGATTTCAAAAAAAAAGTTAATGAATGCAAAAAATTGTCTTTACATGTAAATGAGGGAAAATAAAACATTGACTAAAAAAAAAGAAAATAAGAACCATTGAAGGTTTTGAGACAAGGAATAGAATAAAGGTTTGTGAAAGGAAATAAGAAAGAGAAATCCAATATTGTTGTTGAGGAGAAATTGTTATCAGGTGGGCCTACTAATAGTCTGCACAACAGCCCAAGAATGAGGTGAGGAGTGTCTCGATGTGGGCAGTGACAATGGAATGGAGATGAATGAATGCAATGAAGGAGAGTCAGGTTTAGTGCCTGGATAGAAATAAAAATGACACATGAGTCACAGATAAGAGGGATGAGTGGAAGGTCAAAGGCAGAGCATTGATTGGCTAATTGGTGGTGGACAAAAGGTGATTTTAGCATAGAAACTGAATAAGAAGGGATCAGTGAAATAAAGGGAAGAGAATATGGTATTGCCTTAGCTGAGAGTAGGGATATGAAAAAGGAGATTATTTAATTTTTCAAAGATAAGAGCAGTTCAAATATAGCAACTGAAATAATGAAGTCGAACATAATAGAATGCAATTTAAGTTGACATCTTTTTCTTTCTAGGAGCCCTAGCTCTCATTTTAGAAAACACACAAAGATAGAATTGTAACTGAAAAGTAATACATTTTTTTCAATATACCTTCACTAAATATAGCCTAACTTTACAACAAAGCACATTTCACTCCTTGCTATAAATGTCTTTGCTTTTATTGTATTCTGTAAATCTGCAAGAATTTTAATGGTCTATTAATGAAGCTTTATGTGAAAATAGTTCATATTATGTGTACACTTGATTATATTAAATTATCATTACACCATATTATATCATATTGTAACTTCATGAAAAAACTAAAATACATATAGAGCCTAAAATAAAAGACATGAATCAAGAAGAAACATTTTTGAATCATTAACAGGAATGACTATACTTAGCTCTGAATTCACGCAGCCAAAATTCTTTCCCTAGAATAGGGATTTCCCATGAAAAACTCTACTGAGGAAAAAGCTTTCTTGACCCAGTTCCTTCAAACCCTCTTTTAGTCAGATTTAAATTTGCTACAGAAGAGAATTGCCCTCACAGCTATGGCTCAAGGAGTTTCCCATTCATTTCCTACATCAGAAAGCACTGATATGGTAGATAACAATCACCTCTGAAAATTTGGAAGAATGCATGGTATGGAGGTT
The DNA here is from genome assembly GCF_028583685.1 of Petaurus breviceps papuanus. Lineage (NCBI taxonomy): Eukaryota > Metazoa > Chordata > Mammalia > Diprotodontia > Petauridae > Petaurus > Petaurus breviceps. The sequence continues at coordinate 4,497,014 of NW_027186645.1, read as the reverse complement.
AGGCAGATATCACTTTCATGTTGGACATTGCCATCACTCACCCACCAAAGGGTTAGACCTCCAGATAGCATATTGTGAACTAGGTTGTGAAACTGGGGCAAGAAGAATATGGGGTTTTGCCTTCACTCTCTCTATGAGTGTGTATGAGTCTGCTGTCTCAACTCACAGTTAAAAAAAAATTAGTTGATATATGAATAACCTAAATTGAATTGTTTGTCTTCTCAATGAGGGTGGGTGGGGAGGGAAGAAGGGAGAGAATTTGGAACTCAAAGTTTTAAAAATAAATATTAAAAATGGGTTTTTACATGCAACTTGGAAATAAGATATACAGGCAATAAGGGGTATAGAAATCTATCTTGCCCTACAGGAAAATAGAAGGGAAGGGATAAAAGGAAGGGAATAGAAAGGGGGGAAGGGGTAATCAGAATGCATGCCATCTTGGGGAGGGGACATGGAAGAGATGGGGAGAAAATTTGGAACTCAAAATCTTGTGGAAATGAATGTTTCCACAAAACTAAAAATAAATAATTTTTAAAAATTAGTTGCAAAGCAATGCTCTAGGGTGATTAATGCATACCAACTTCACTAGCTTAGATTTTTCAATTCTTACTCAAGTGCTAAGAATTACAGTGTAAGATCATTACAATCTCCCTTAGTCTCTGTTATTGTGATATTAGGTAGTTCTCACATTTCTGTCCCTGACTTCACCCAAAGCATGCTTCTTATACTTACATTTAATACCCTTGGCAACAATATCATGAGTACCCTGAAAAGAGTATAAAGACAAGCATTTTGTTCTCTAGTGCTGGCTATTCTTGTTTCCACTTTGACCTCCCAGAATCTGGAAATAAAATGAACCTAGAGTCCCTGTCTTACTTATCTGGCCACCCTGTACTTAGTGTCTTGCGTATCTAGATCTACAGAACTGGTTAGACACTCCTCCTGTTCATCTGGACTTCTGGACCTGGTTTCACCTGGCCAACCCTATTACTACTCTGACCATGTCAGAATTGATAATAAAGAAGAATTAATTCATGAGTTTCTGTTCTCTTTTTTTCATCTCTTCCTCCACCAAAACCACCCCCTGAATTCCATTTTGCTGTGAAATCAAGTACTAACAATAGTAAAAACTAACAATTAAAAATCTATGAAACACATTACAGAAATGTTCTTATCTGGTCTTTGCATGGACCCTGTGATCTTTTAACATTATTTTTATGTTATTGTATATATGAAGAAACTGAGGCTCGAAAATAAAACAAATTGCCTAAAGTCATAAAGTTTAAGTCAGAGAAGCAATTTGAACCAATGTCTTCTTGACTCCAAGTGCTACACTCTTGGCACAACACTATGCTAGGATACAGGAAACTTGAGTTCTAATCCTACTGCTGCCAACTCCCTAGGTAGCCTGGGGCAGATCTCTTCTCTGTATCTCAGTTTCCTCTATACAAAATAATAGGGCTGGACAAGATGATATAAAATATCCCTTCCAGATCTAAAAATCCAATGGTATCTGCAGTTCTACTGAGTTAATTCACTGCAAGTAATCTGTTTCCTTGAAATGGAAGTAATGTGCTGGTAAATGTTGTACAACTGAGTTTTTGAAAAGTGCTAAAAAGTGGAAATAATGAAATGCTAAACAGTGGTCAATGTTCTTATGTAATTAACCAGATCAGTAATTTGATGGTTCAAGCGAGAGGAAACTAATGACTGAATCACTGGATGCATTATTTCACAATTGAGAGTAATTCTTGCTTATGTAGTGCTGGGTTGATATCAGTAAAAATAATTTAACTTTCTAATGACCTTTTCATTCAAATTTGATTAATTCCATATCACAGCATTAGCTCATGCAGTGAGCCTTAATGCTATGGTAGATATTGTAATTACCTAACAGGATCTGAGCCTACAAGCATTTAGCATGACAATACAAAATGTCCTCAACTGAAAGTGCTTGGGTATTGTGAAACAGATATAGAATAAAAATTACATATTTTCCATTTAGTCATCCAATATCTAGTTATCACAAGGTACTAAATTGCATTAGTAATTTTATTAGGATTCATTAATTTTTCAAGGTTATTGGTAGTACTACTCTTAGGAAACTAGATTTGGAAATACATGCACACACTTACAAACATATAATTGTGTTTTACCTTTTAGTTATGGGTGTTTTTTACTTTTGTCTACTTCCTCAGAGATTCCACTTAGCAGAAGTTGTTTCCAGGCATGTTCTAAGGGGAGAGGGGCAGAAAGCAGGGGGAGCGTGGGGTGGGGCAAGCAGAAGGGCCAAGAATTTCAAGAAGCCATTTCATTAATCTTCTTTTCAAATTAAAAGAGCAGAGAAAAGTCTTAGAAGTTTACAGAGAAAACTCAGACTGAGTAAAGAAACACTGGCAGTTTTTCAGTAGAGGAATTCCAATAAATGTGGAAGGGTGGTTGCACATTGTTAAAGTCTGCCTTTTGGACAATTAATTTCCAAGGATGGAAGAACCAGGCTTGACCCTGGGGATCAGGGAAAGTATGAAAAGGGGAGAAGCTATTAAAACTGTATTCAAGCCCCCAGGCAGGCATTGATGTTCCCTTACATAAGAATGAATAAAATGGGTCAGGCCACTGTGCACCCAGGCCAATGTTCCACCTCTGAGAGTGGTACCCAGGGACATTTTGTAGGAGAACACTTTATTGTATCAATTTTAAGAGGTTAAAAAAGTTCACTTTCTACCTCCCAGGATCTCCCCCAAAAAACGTCCAACTTTCCTTAATATTCCATTGTGGTGGTATCTTCCATAAATGCAACTAAAACTTTTTTGAATCCATTTCCATTTTCATACCAATGGGTGAGTTTACTACCCTCTACATAAAGTACTATTTTTAAAAATTTAATCTAAAGCTGTGTCATTTTTTTTTTTTTTAAGCAATCGGGTTTAAGTAACTTGCTCAAGGTTACACGGCCAGTTATTTCTGGGTGTGGTGCTGGGTATTCGAGGCCGGGATTTGATCTTACTCGCTGAGCCACCTGGCCACCCCTAAGCAATTGGGGTTAAGTAACTTGCTCAAGGTTACACGACCAGGTGTTTCTGGGTGGGTGCTGAATGTCTCAGCCCAGGATTCGATCTCCAGGTCTTCTCAACACTGGAGCCGGTGCTCTTACTCACTGTGCTACCTGGCCGCCCAAGCTGTGTCATTTTTAAATTTATAGATGTTGCTTCCTTGTTTTCCAGGTATGCTAGTTTTCCAAGTAGTGACGAATAACTTCAAGATCATTCTCTCTCAACGTTTCATGATTTTATAAATTCTAATCATATTCCCTTTCTATTTTTATCTTTTCAGAAAAGCATAATTTTTAGCCCATCATCATAAAGAAGACCCTTTTCTTTATTACCCATGATTATTTCTGATGCCCTTTCTTGAATTTTTTCCAGCTCTGTTATGTCTTCCTGGCATAATTGTATAACATGTTCTAGGGGCAGGCACAAGGACACACAACTGAATTCCCAGATTCCCTGCTGAGCCAGACCTTTACAACTGTAGTAGAATCAATTTGACCAAAAGATTCAATGGGTCTGCTTTTCTGTGGCTCACAAATGAGCACTCATTCCGATGCTGCCCTTCAAGCTTTAGGAAGAGAGGTCACAGGAAATAATGCCCAGTGAATGTTAAAGAAACACAGTCACTTACAAGGTTAGAAGCATTTGGGGTAGGGGAAAAGAAAACTCTTTTTTCTTACATGAATTTCTTGAAGGTAAAGCTGGAAAGTTGGAGAGGGGGAAGATACCCACTTCCTTTCAAAATTTCTAGTTGCTGCCTCCTTCCTCTCCCCTCTCCACCCTAGTACCACAGTGCTGTAGAGATCCCTTCCACCTCCGGATCTAGGAGCCTATTATATAGAGAGATGCTTAGACTATGCATAAGAGGAACACGTATCTAGGATGATTCACTCTTAAATACCAAATCCAAGCTGTCACCTTGGACAAGAAGGCATTTAAGTTTTCTGTGCCTTAGTTTCTTCATCTGTAAAATCAGGGCATCAGAGGAGAGGCAGTCATTCCGGAGACATGAGCATACTATACTGTCTTCCAGTATCAAAGTGGAATTTTCTAATAAAATAAACTTGCTTATTTGGTCTGTTTTCTGAAGCATTTGCTAAATACTTTATATATTTTTAAAGTTAAAAAGCTAGGTCTCCTGTCAGCCTTACTCATTCTGGTATGAATGGTAGAATTACTCATTCTACATCACTCCACCTTCTTTGGCTTCATAGATTGGCAAATATAATTGATCTAATATAATTTAAAAGTAACACTGTTACAACTTTGACCTCTTTGGAACCTGTAACCCTTTTTCTTCCCATCATAGCATTAGTGTGTATTAAGACTAAAGAATGGAATGTTTAAAGGGTTTTAATTTTTAATTTGTTACATAGTGTAGCAGCAAGCACCCCAAGCGTTCCTAGGGTGGTTGCCCATACAGGTTCTTGGATCTTCTTTGTTAAAGGAAAGCAACTCAAAATGGGTTAATAAACTTACTTAAATCAGTCAAACATATATCGTTTACCTCGTTCAGGGGAAAAAGGTCAGCACCCCGAACTTCAAAGTATACAGGCAGAGAAGTATCAACACAGAAACAGATCAAGTAGACAGCTTTCCAAACTGTCCAACCATTACATCCATACCAAATCAACATCTGGGTTTCAACATCTCAGTTCTTCAAAGCCGGGGGGCTCTGGACAACGGCTTCCCAGAATTTCATCTGATCAAATCACAGAACACTTCTCAAAGTGAGCCCCAAAACAAAGCCTCAAATCAGGGTTTATATACCCTTCTCCTGGCTCAGAGAATGTAACAACCTTATTGACTCACTGGCCAATCAAGAAGTATCTACTGAAAAACAAGCCTCCCACCCCAGGCTCCAGGTGCACTTTAGCCTAGGGGCAGGGATGATCTTTAAATTTACATTCCCATTACACATAGATAGAAACAGGTATAGATATATAATGTGTTTATGTATATATGTATGTATACATCATTATTCTGTATTATTAAAGCATTTTCATGAACTTAATTTTTTTCTGCAGATTGTTATATATACTTCAGATGCTTTGTCATTTCACTGTACACACGCATGCACACACACACACACACATAATCAGTGCATCGGGCTGGCTAATATTTGATGTCCTTCAAGCTCTAAATTTAAAAGTCCCAAAGGATGGCCTAGGTGGCTGATGATCTGTATGATTGGAGAAAATATCCAAGGAGATGAAGTCATAGTTACATTTGGGTATACTATACCACCACACTTGCTATTTCCTTTCTCTTTGCTGAACTAGTTGCATAAGTAAATATCTACATTGCTATAACTTAGAAGATGATAAAAAAAAAATCCAGTGAAGCAAAACGTAGGACCACAGATGGAGAGCAACTGGTCCAATTCCCTCATTTTACAAATGAAGAAGGTGGGGCCCAAAGAGGTTAAGAGACTTGCCCATGGTTATAGAGGTGAATGGTGGCCAGTGCTCCAAAGGCAGTGATCTTTGCACCACCCACCATATTCTTCATCGGGTCTCTGGGAACATATAACCTTCTAGTAACTACTGAAGTAGAATAAGGAAATACTGAGTTATTCCGTAACTATCCTTTAGTTGATAACTATGAGGGTGGACTATTTTTTTACTTACATGTTGAAGGGTGTGTGTGTGTGTGTGTGTGTGTGTGTGTGTGTGTGTGTGTTTAAATTCTCAGAGCAGCAATCAATCTGACTTTTGCTTTTCAGTTCTAACATCAATTCCATTTCCTTCATCTGCAGTTTCATTCTCAGGCCTCTTAAAAATGCCACTTGAAAAGAAAGCGAACCACAGAGAAGGACAATCTTGATATGTAATAAGCTGTAAAGATAAAGACAGGAAAATAATCCTTGACAGAGAAAAGTAGCAGCACCAAGGAATTCTAAAGTAGATAGCTTTCACTCTGAAATAGGACATATTCATGGGGATTTATAGCCATCAACATGAGCACTTCAAAGTGATTATATATAATCTCTACCCTGAATTGATGTTTAATGTCATTTCTCCCCCTAAGGGAAAAAAATGTGACTATTTTTCCCCCACTGAACACTAAACAACCAGAAATGCCTATCTGTCCACATTAGTTTCTGTCATTCTTAAGGCTCTGTGTATCTGTGACAAAAATAACTGACCTATGGCCCGGCTTCATTACTGGGTCAGTTTAAGCAGCCAATTTGACCAGGCCAATCAATTGTGTGGAAACTGACTGCTAATAGAGTCAAATATTGGATCAAGCAATGGAACAGCTGCACGGTTATATGACCTTCACAGAAATGTTTCTGGATGAAGAAACTGGGTCTCTCAACTCCATTTCTATAGCACCTAGTATAGCACTATATACAAATAGATATGTAATAAATGTCTTCTGATGATTTCATGGGGATTTATATGACACTTTAGGGGCATTCCCCTCCCTGTACATTCCGTAAGCCTGGTGGTCCCTTTTCTAACCTTAGCCTTTAAAGGGTTGTTGAACCCTCAGGACGTGCATCCATTCAATCAACTCTCTAGTTAACCAAGGGCTAAAGGGGTAACCAGAAGACTTAGTTAACCAATGCTGTGTTATACCATCCCAGGTGTCATGTCAGTTTTGCTTGAAATTAAGGAATAAGCTGTTAGTTATTTAGATATGCTTCCACATCCAGCAACAAAGGAAAGGAAAACATTTTAAAGGAGGAAGGAGGTAGGTATGTTGGTGAGGGGGAAAAACTTGTAGAAAGAGGGTTTTAAACTTCTTGGTCTCAGAAGTCTATGGGTGAAAGTGCCCATTCTGACCTAGGACAAAACTGTGAGCATAATAAACTTTAGTTTTGCTATCAATGTTCTTTCTCCTTTAACACTCTTCTCTGCCATTCTAACACCTCTTTGCCCATACGTTCAGTGCCATCATATTGTTCAGAGACTACCCAAAGAAAAAACAACTCATCGTAACTATGTGTGTCAATGAGGATTGGGGAATGTCTTTTGATAGTAATGTAGCCTGTGGGTCCCCTCAATTCTGTGGTCATATGAGTTCAAAGTTGGATGTATTGAAGGTCAATTGTCCCTCCTTTGGTTTAATACCCCAATTCAATTTTTTCTGGGAATCTCTAAAAGCATCGAAATTATTTTGAACTTTACTAGCAGAACATAGAAAGTGCATGAATTTTTAAAATTCTTCTACTTGGCTTTAAAGGTCTTCATAGTCTTGTTCCAGTCTATCTTTGCCAGCTGATTATACATTACTTTCCTTCATGCATTCTTTGCTGCTGTCAAACTGTCATACTTGTGGTCCCCTATACCCCGCACTACACCTTGATATAACCTTTCTCCCAAACCTCCTCATCTCCATCTCTTAGAAACCTTGGATTCCTTTAAATCTCAGGTCAACTGCCATCTCTTTCAAGAAAGCTTTCTTTATTCAAGCAGTTGTTAATATCCCAGTCAGTCTACCCAAATAAAATGATTTGAATATCTGCATATAGGCAGAGAGATATGTAATGTATCTGTATACATACATCTGTATATTTATACACACGTATCTATTATGAATATGTACATGTATACACACAGGTAGTGAGTATGTATATACATTATGTTTTCATTAGTATTGATATTGAATCCCTAGAAGTAGTCACATTATTTAAATTCACACTGTATATTTCCATTGGTTTGGAACTAATTGCCATAGTTTACATGAATTATAACTTTGAACAGGTCAAATTTGAATACATGAGAATATTTCAAGGAGTTTATTATTCATGCTAATTGGGACCCATCTACATATCTAAAACACAAAGCAGGACACCTAGTTCATACTTATTAAGTGCTTATTGATATATACATATATGTGTTTTATGTATATATACATGTATATACACATATATATGCAAGTGTATTGTGTTTTATTGGATATTTGCATAGACATACATATGTCTATATACATGCACAATAAATAATGTCTAACACATAGTAGGCACTTAGTAAATACTTGTTAATTCATTTATTAATGAAATGGATTATAAAAATTAGGAATGGGAAAATTCACCTCAAAATCCACATTATCCATTTTTTCAGTTGATAGAAATATAGCTGAATTCCCATCTGGGTAGAATGGAACAATAGGTATCTGAGACTTAAGTCTCTGAAATGGATACAAATACATACATACACAATATTAAAGTGTATGGGGCAGCTAGGTGATACAGTGGACGGAGCACTGGGCTTGAAATCAGGAAGACTCATCTTGCTGAGTTCACATCTTGCCTCAGACACTTACTAGCTCTGTGATCCTAGGCAAGTTACTTAACCTTGTTTGCCTCAGTTTCTTTATCTGTTAAATGAGCTGGAAAAGGAAATGGTAAACCACTACAGTATCTTTGCCAAGAAAACCCCAAAGCCAGATATTACTGAAACAACAACACAAAGCCTTCAAGAGAGGAATTCTTCAATTATAGGTTTGCTTCAAAAATAAAATAAAATAAAAATAAATAAGTTTGCTTCAGCCACCCCTTCAGCTCTTCTAAAAAAATTATGAAAAATTTCTCCCCCCGAAAAAAAAATTATATCCCAAAGTGAAGAAAGACCTTGGAAAATCTCTGGCATGGCCTGAAAATTATTAACCTAGTAGAATGCCTGGAGCTCCACCAAGACTATCCCACACCTGTTCTTTCCAAGTCTTTATCCCTTATAACAAATCAAGTCAATAAGCATTTATTTATTCAGCACCTATTATGTGTAAGACACTGTGTTAAGGACTGAGATATAAAGACAAAAGTCTTTGCTCTGAAGGAGTTCACAATCTAATGGTGGACAATATGCAAACAACTGTGTACTAACAAGATATTAGTGAGAAGGCACTAGCTTTAAGGGAGCTTAGAAAAGACTACTTTCCTTGTTCAATGAAGTCTCAGTAATATTACAAGACCCCAAAGTTTCTTTCCTGCAGTATTCTGACCTAAACTGGATATCATTATATAAAGGGGAGAGGAATCTGAAAAGTTCATCATGACTAAGTTATATTGATAAATATCAGTGTACAATTTTAACCCAAAGAATTGGTTCTCTAATGGAAGAGTTTAAGAGACCAAAAAAAAAAAATAGAGATGGGACTGTTAAAGGTTTCTCAAATTACACAACCTACTGCTCCTTTAAAAAAGATTTTCTTGAGATTGTGTTGTGAGAAAAAAAATCAATTTCCTATCAATATATTATGAATTCTTAACACCACATAACTATAGAGCAACCACCATTAATTCATCAAAAGAGGGAATGACTGGGGCGGCTAGGTGGCGCAGTGAATAGAGCAGCAGCCCTGGAGTCAGGAGGACCTGAGTTCAAATCCAACTTCAGACACTTAACATAAAAACTAACCATGTGACCTTGGGCAAGTCATTTAACCCAAATTGCCCTCCAAAAAGCAAAAGAAAAAAAAAGAGGGAATGATATTAATTGATAAGTGTTATAAATGAATAAATAAAGGATGAAAATACCAAAAGGCAATATTCCAGTTTGGCAATCAGGGATATCAGCCTTTTCTCTGAGAAAGAAAGGGAGAAAAAGAAGCTACTAAGATCAAAACAATCCCATAAGAGAACTGGTCTTTTGCATAGCATAGCCAATGCATCATCTTTAACTTTCCATTTTTTCAGAGGTAGAGAAATAAGGAATGACATTTCCACCACCACTCCCCACTAAATTTGCATAGACATGAGCATCATGTTGACTGTCCATAAATAATTCACAGATAGGGGCAGCTCGGTGGCACAGTGAATAGAGAGAGCACTGGTCCTGGAGTCAGGAGGACCTGGGTTCGGATCCGGCCTCAGACACTTAACACACACACACAAAATATATAGCCATGTGACTTTGGGCAAGTCACAACCCCAATTGCCCTCCAAAAAGCAAATAATAATAATAATAATAATAACCATAGTAATTCATAGATAGGACTAAAAGGACAACCTGCTCCCTTCAGAGATCATCTAGTCCAACCTCTTTATTTTATAGTTGGAGAAACTGAAGCCAAGGAAAATAAGTGACACGTCCAAGGTCATGTAGGTAATAAGTTTTACAATATGTCTGACAGCCTCATCAGGCATATTTAAGCTGTGGCCCCATTCAAGGTCACAATGGACAATGGGATAATAAAGTAGTAATATCATAATAGTAGATGGCAATAGTAGTAGTAGCAGTAGTAGTAATAGGTGTAAATAGATAGTAATACTGCAGCAGCAGCAACATTAGTAGCAGCCATAACAATAATAATAATAATCTAGCATTTATATTACACTGAATTTTATAAAGCAAATATTTGACTTAATCCACATAAAACCTTTGTGAAGTAGATGCTGTTATTATCCCCATTTTACAGAGAAATAAACTGAGACTTAGGTCAAGTGACTTGTTCAGAGTCTCACAGCTAGTAAATGTCTTGCACAGAATTTAATCTTAGGGCATCCTCATTCTAGGTCCAGAACTCTATCCACTTCTCCACCTAGCTGTCTCTCCAAATGGGAAAAAGACCTTAGATGTCAACCAGCCTCACATGTACCTGAAAGAATTTGCTCTAAAATATCTCTAATACATTGTATTTTTAAACTTCTACTCAAAGACTTCCAGTGAATGGTAACCCACATCCTCTCTAAGGAACCCCAGTCCATTTTCAGACAGTTCTAAATGTTAGGAAAATTGTCCATATGTCGAGACTAAATCCACCTCTTCAATTTTCACTCATCACTCTCTGTTCTGCCCTCTTAGGTCAAGTAGGGAAAAAAAAGTCTATTCACTATTCCATATGACAGCCTTTTGTGTGCTGGAGGAAAACTACCATGTCCTCCCTTTGTCTTATGTTCTACAGGCTAAATACCTCAGGTTAATTCAGCTGACCCCTGTTCATCGTCCAGCATTCTCACCATGCTAGCTAATCGTTTTTTGGACATGCTCCAGCTTATCTTTATCTTCCCTAAAATGTGTCCATAATTGAAAATATAATTCTAGGATAAGGGAACAGTGTAGGGGAACTATCATCTCTTTCTTTATGGATATTCTGCCTAGTGCAATTCAATCTGGAGTAACTTTAGATTTATAACTGACATAATGAAGTTGTATTAAGTTATCCATTATCCATTAAAAGTCCAAATATTTCCCTTCTCCATAGGAAATGTTTTCCACTCATGTCCACCCCCATCCTATACTTGTGAATTTGAATTTTTGATCTAAATGTAAAATTCTATAATTATCCTTGTTAAATTTAATTTTATTTGATTTAGCTCAATGTTCTTTCCTGCCAGTCCTACTTTGAAGCTATCTACAATAGCAAATTACTTCTAAGACTTGCAACTAAAGAAACCTAGGCTGCTCCTTTTACTGTGCCACTCTTCTCCAAATATTCCCTAATACTTCCTTGTTTGCTAATCTTTTGGGCTCCACTTGAAGGGTAAGCCTTAATATACTTTGCACACAGAAGCAGGTTAGACACAAACACAAGGACACAAGAAGAAAACCAGTTATATAATGAGATCTCTCTTCCTTGTTTTACCTTGCTGCTGCTGCTACTCTTGAAATTTTCCTTCTTCACAAAAAGCAGAAGGCAGAAACCACATCAAGAGTCAAGATCAAGGTCAAATTAATTGGCAAAGGTCAGAGAATGCAGGTTTTTCCCTAAAGGAAAGGCCAAGGAGGGACATTGTTTCCAGAGTGACAGGGAAAGCTAAAACTCAGCAGGGGACATTAGTAATGCCCTCTTTTATGCTCTCCCATGTATGAGTAAAAAGACCAAGTGCACACTTGGGACTCAATAAATTCTTATTGACTTTTCAACTGACTAAAACAGTTTCTTTCTTCCTTCAATGGAGCTGGAAGTTATCCAGAGCTACTACACCTTTGTGTACTGCAAAGATAGGGTTGTATTAGAGAGGAAACTCGTGTTGCCTGAGCTGCAACATGGGAAAAGTATTTGTTGGGGATGAGCCTCCCAAAAGAAGAACTAAGCAGTTTACCTCTTGGAAGATAATGGGTGAGATCTTTGGCTGCACACCTACTGATAGGGCACTTCTCTACATGTTAATGCATTATTGGAGCACTTGTATGCATGCTTCAGCTATTATTCACTACATAGGAATAAATGATAGACCCTTATTTCAGTTCACTATTCAATGCTTGGCAATTTGAACCACGGGTTTTTAATGTTCAATCAGTATTATTCTATCATAATAAATTAAATGAACAAGGAATTTAGTATGGCTGTTTAGTGAACTTTGCCTTTGAAAAAGAAACAAGAAAAAATGATAACAAGATGGGAGTCGTTCTCCATTAGGTCTTAGATATCTGCTCTCTATTTCAATCTGTGCGTATTAGTTTGCAGTGTGTCAAGGGGCTAACGGCTTGGAAAGTGACCACCTTTACTTTGCTTGCAAAAGTTTGTGATCAAACCATTGGGAGATCTTCATGAATTGCTTTCCACATTTCCAGGATACCCAAAGAGCAATAGGACCTCGGAATTGTCCATATGTCCAATGTTGTGGTGCTACTGGTATAGCTGGGTGGCAGACGTTGAGTAGTTCACCCAGCATACTTATGGACTTTTATTTTTCTTACATCAAAAATGTGCCAGTAGAGGGCATGTACTGTCCATTGGTACTCTTTCACTCTTTCCACATAACCAGTCCAATTTTTTCTTATACCTTTTCCTTCTGGGATTTTTAACTTTGGTTCTTCTTATACATTATACTAGAGGCAGCTAGGTGGCCCAGTGGATAGAGTGCTGGTCCTGGAGTCAGGAAGATTGGACTGCAAGCCCAATCTCAGAGGCTTACTGTATGAACCTTGGCAAGTTCCTTAACATCTGTTTACCTTAATCCCCTAGAGAAGGAAATGGCAAATCACTCAGTATCTTTGCCAAGAAAACCCCATGAACAGTATTGTTCAGGGGGTCATGAAGAGTTGGACATCACCGAATCAACTGAACAATACCTCCACATTACAATCCCTTATATACCATGTGCTGTAGCTTCATCAAGTGTTCCTTTCTTTGATACTCATTTTTTAAAAATCTTAGATGACAGTAAGTTTCATAATTGAATAGCTATGTAACAACACTGGTAAAATATTGGCATTAAGAAGATGAGTTTTTGTGTCTGTGAGAAACAGAGCAATTAAAGAATTTTTCAATTCCCTGAAGTCAATTCAACCAATTTTCCCTTTTTTCTTTAATTTTGGTACAAACTTGCTGTCCATTTGTATTCAGTCCAAGATATATTCACTGATAGATGAAATCTATAGATTGTTCATCCAAATCAACATAATAATCCTTTATATTCCCCAGGAGAATTTTAGTTCCTTGAAGAAAGGAACTATCTCATTTTAATATATATCTCCCTAGTACTTAACAAAGTACTTGATAACATAATAAATGCCTGTTTGATTGATTGAGAGAATGACTGCATTGACTGAATCATAACAGCCATTTTTTATCCATTTCTGCCCATTTTATGATCATTAAGCTAAATACTTTTGAGTGATAGATTGAAGACCATTTTGTATTTTCCTTTGTCCTGTGGGTTGGCTTCTGAAGGGGGCATGGGGGAGCTAAAGCACAAAACTGGCTTTTTCACAGGTCTCCAGGATTAATTAGTTATCAGTTTTACTATATTCCAGCTATACACTCATTCTAAAAGGTTAGAATAGGAAGAAAGGAGAGAGGGAGAGAATTCTAGCCATAGCAAAATCTCAGTTTTAGTCTCCGTTCAGAAAACTCATCAAATAATCTTTATCTTCCTGATCATCTGTCCTAGTCTGCCATCATGCTGCTGCTGCCATATTTCCTCTTCTGTTATAGGAATCTGAAGATGTTCCCTTCCCCTTGGCCCTTTGATAGGCTTAAGTGACTTAGGTTGACAATATACTCTGCCCCCTAATAGGCTGAATGTGGTCACATGGAGCCTGTGGTGGGAGGTTTGTTTTTCAGGAATGCCCACACCTTGTTTCTTTGTGATTGGGCAGTGGGTCAAGAGGGTTGTGACATTCTCTGAGCCAGGGAAGGCTATATATACCCTGATGTGAGGTTTTGCTTTGGGGCTCACTTTGGGAAGAGCTGTGTGATTTGGCTAGACTAGACTCTGGACAACTGTTGAGCCCCCCTCCCCCATCCCCACCTTTGGAAACCCAGATGTTGGTGTTTCCCTCTCTGGTGACTGACTAGGTATGGATGTAATGATCAGACAGCTGGAAGCCCTGTCTGCTTATCTGTTTGTCTGTCTGCTTTTAATTTCTGCTTGTAACTTCTGTTTCTATTCTCTGAAGTTCAGGGTGTTGACTTTTTTTCCCCTGAACTAGGTAAATGATATATGTTTGATTAAAGTAAGATTGTTAACCCATTTTGAGTTGCTTTCCTTTAGAAAAGCAGATCTAAGAACCTATGCTAGCAGCCATCCTGGGTATTCTAGGGTGCTTGCTGCTACATCTTCCTATGAAACTTAAACAAATCTCAGGCCCAACTGCTTCCTCTCTCCCTCATAGTCCCAATGCATATTCCCTGATCTCAATCCAAGATTTACCATTCTAACCTCATGGAACTTCAATTCCCATCATTCATTTCTCCTTTGTCAGAGTCTCCTATGATATGTACTTGCTTATCATGTACTGTTGTCATTTTTGCTTATTTTGGTTTTTTTTCCATTTATTTTCACTTCAGGGAACAAAACAAGTATTTCCATAATTCAGTACAATAAAAAGATGATTGCACATGAAAGTACAAGTTTACCATGAACAACTTACTATTCCCTCCAAATATACAGGGTTCTCATGTAATTTCTTTTTTCCCTTTGTTTTCCCCCCACCATAGAGATGGTTACTATTACACATAAATAGGTATATATTTCTGTGTCTGTATATATATACACAGACAGATATATACATATACATATATATAATCATTCTTTACATACTTCTATTAATCAGTTCTTCCTCTGGATGTAGATAGCATCTCTCTTTATAAGTCCTTTATTTTTAATTTATGTATTTATTGTAGTCAAAATTCAAAATAACTCTCTACAATAAGGAAAAAATGAATAAGGGTAAAGATCAGGAAAGACTTTTTGAAGGAAATAGCATTGAATTGGTCTAAGAATCCCTGTGAATGGCAATACAGACTCCCCCTTCATCAAACAACACTTCCTCCTTCCAGTCCAGCCCTCACAGTCATCATCCAGGTTAAACAACTCCTATGTATATGGGGCCAGTCATTCCCACCAATTGCCACCCACAGATAAGTCAAGCTAGCCTGAGTAAAGCAGCAACACACTCTGAGAGAGATAGGCAGGAAGAGGTTAGTCAAACTACCAACACCTTAAACCCATCTCCCTTTAGACTTATGGAAGCAGCCAAGGTTGCTGAATCCAAGAGTCTTGGGAATAGCATCATTTCTCATTCCATCTTGGGAATCAACTCCAATGGATAGGCAGCCTAATAAATGTTCCTGCAGGTTCTATAGGCATAGTTACTAAAGATTGGAAAAAGAAAGTTCTTGCCAACAAAGTAGACTGTTCAACATCAGAAACGGGCATAATTTTACCCTTGGAAATGATGCTAAACAAGAAACATTGTCACCTGCTTCACCACTGAACTTTAAGGAACATGGCACCTTTCCATCTGCCTTTACAGCTGTAACTTTTATTATATCTTGTTTCCCCATTAGAATGTGAGCTCCCTAAGAAAAAAGGTGTCTTACTTTTTTATTTGTCTCCCCAATGCTTGTCACAGGATACACAATAAATGTGGGGGTTTTTTGGTCATTATTATATAATTGAGATCATATCTTTATATGATCTATATATATATAAATCATTATATAAAGGAATGGAATGAATCCATAAGTGAAGAATGAGAAGAAAGCTATTTTAGGTATAGGGAAAAGCCAGAGCAAAAGAATAGAGGTGGGAAAGTACATGGTGTACTCAGAAGACAAAAGAGTCTAGTCTGGCTGGAGCATAGAGAACTCGAAAATATTAATCTGTAAGATTGTGCTGCCAAATCATGACCTTGAATGCCAAGCAACTGAACACAAAATTTTCTTCTTAGGCAATGGGGAGAAGCACAATTTCTAAGCAGTGGAGTTGCATGTTCAAACATAAGTGGCCACTATTAAATTCTCTTCCATACTTTACCCTTTTATCTAGATGTCCTAATCAATTCTCAAGAATGAGCTCCAAATGATTCACAAAGGACCCTTCCCCACCATCCACCATAACTCAGGAAAATCTGCAATTTTTGTAAGGAAAAGTACATGTTTGCATATGTGTATATATATATATATATTATATGTACATGTACTCATGTGTGTACTTCCTTGAGTTGTCAACAGATACTTGGAGCAACATGAATTTTAAGGTGAATGCAGTGGAACAAAAACCATTCATGAAGTGTTAGAGAGTGATCGCAGGGTGACTGAGTAGAAGGAAACATATCCAAAAGATGTTGTAGTAAAAGAAATTATAAGTCTAGGGGACTGATTTGGATATGAAAGTTAGGAGTTGAAGATGAAAGCAAAGTTGTAACACTGGGTTCCTGGAAGTATGACCCAGGTGTTCTATTAGTTTAAATCTGAGGGTAGGGGTGTGAGGGGGAGTTGCTGTGTCCTTTATACCAGCTCTACAATTTGAAGGTCTGACTGTCCTCCTTGGCAGCCTTTTTCTTAGGAAGGTACCAGTACAATGGCAACAGGGGGAATAGGTCATAAATTAACAATCTTGTTTAGGGAAGCTTTCATGACACCTGCCAACACTCTGACCAAAAGGAAGCTTCGTTCTCCTTCATTTTCATGACTAGTGAATTAACTCATGCATTTTACAATAGAAATGTCCTATAGTCTAATCATTTCCATTTCCAGACATGTGTATTATGCACATTTTAAGCCAGCTGATAATATCCCACTTGTCAGTTTCAAGTATGTCAGGTATTATAAAAACACAGGGGAGAAAAAAAAAAGACTACTGCACATTAAGAGGGTACAAAAGAGCTAACAGAAATTGGCAAAAGTCACCAAATATACACTGGAACTTTCACTTTGAAAATGATAACTTCAAACTTTCAATATCTACTACTGTAGCTGTTACTCAGTAGTAATATTTATCATATATTCCAAATGGTAAAATCTGAAACAAAAATGCAATTGACAATTCTTGGGTTGATAGACTTTTTTGACATGACTTGTATGAAATTTCTAAACATTTACTAGAGTTTAAAACTGAAAATATTTAAATAGGAGATAAAAGTCTGACTACTAGCTCCACCATTTACTGACTTTTTGACCAATTGAGCCACTTTGCCTCTTGAAGTCTCATTTTCCTCATTAATAAAATGGTTTTAATCATATTTCATGATCTACTTCACAGATTTATTGAGGGAACCCCACTTTGAAAACATAAGACATGATATGCCATTATTATTACAAGGATTAAATGTCCATAAGCCTGTAAAAATATGGAAATTATAATAGAACATATTAATAGATTAAGATTTGCAAAATCTTTTACATACATAATCTCATTTGGTCTTCATAATCCTTTGAGGTAATTTCCCAATTTTACAGATGAGAAAACTGTGGCTTATAAAAATTAAGTGATTTGACCAAGATCACAGAGCTAATATATATTTGAGTTTAAATTTGAACCTATATTTTCCTGACTGAGGCCAGCCCTCTATTCACTACAATATACTACCTCCCAAACATAATAATATAGTAAAATCACCATTTTAATAATAAAGATAAAATAATTTCTCAAAAGTATGAAAAGAAACTATTCTAATAGGAAAAAAAACATGAAAGGAGAAAAATTCAGTAAATGTCATCCTGTTCCACAATATCTGTTAAAATTTGGCTATTTTTCAAAATAAAAGAAAAATTGAAATATCAACTGTTCTAGTAAAATCAATAATAATTATTCAGAATGATGTGACATGTCATTTAAAGCAATGAAGTTTTATAAGGGTCTAAGATATTGGACATACAATCGCTAAATCATTTCATAAATAACTGCAATATCGTTGTTGCATTTGTAGTTTCTATAGCAGCACTCTTTGAAATAGCTCTTTGAAAATCAAATGAAACTGTGATTATAGAAACAGAATATGGATGGCGAAATGGTGGAATCTATCAAATTAACTCATCATTCATTATTTTAAAGTTGCAATTTTCCTGCAGATACTTAGTTTGAAATTCTCCCTCTGCCAGTTACCTTTATTCCTTTTATTGACTTCTAAGGGACAATGTGGGCACACACCAACAGCTTCTGGCCTTAGGCATTTGTCTTTTGTTCTTTCTTTATTCATGGAATGCAGAGTTACAGTGTTTGTTTTAGAGCTCATGCTTGCCAAACTCAGTGTTTTCACTCAGAAACAAGTTTCTCATAAAGATGCAAAGCTGGGGGGAAAGGGTCAGGGTGTAAGGGAGAGAACAAAAAGAAATAGTAGGAAGAACTTTTTTAATCTTGTATAACCCAAGTCTACAATGATGAATATGGCGTATACCCTGATCTTAGATTCGCTGGATTACCTGTGGGGAGGGGTTGGGAGATGAGGGAGGGATAGGCTGCAGGAGCATTAAAGCGCAGTCAAGATAAGAGAAGCATGATATTGGGTGAGTTTCTGGAGCCAGGGAGGGAAGTGCAAGTTCTGAAGCAAATATTTAGGAAATATTTGTCCAACTATATTAGCCACTCTTGAATGCTATGTAACATACTCCAACATTTAACCGCATTTTTAAAAAATCAGTTGACTTAACCTTTGTCATCCTTTCTTCATTTGTAAAATGAAGATAATAATAGAACCTTCTTTCCTGGCCCTGTTAGTGGTTGCTGTGAGTCATGACCCTAGATAGGAGAGCCTCTCTCCTTCCTGGCCAAAAAAAAAAAAAAAAAGTCTCTTGCTACTGTGAGGAAAGATTCCAAACACCTCCTAGAACATGGCATGTCCCAAGGTAGGGCAGCTGAGAGTTGGGCTCAAACCTTAGGGTAGACCTTGAATCATCTCATCACATGCCCATGGGACCTCTCCCCATTCAATGATACTCTGCCTGTACTCCCTTATCAATGGTCAGTAATCCCACCCCCTTTAATTCTCCCTATCCAAGTGATTTTTGAGCCTCTGTGATGCTAAAGAACAGAGCTCCTTCTTCAACACCAGCTCTCTTACCAAACCCCAAACTTGAATTATTCCCACCATCGACCTCCTTTACTTGTATTTCCATGCTGCTGCAAAAAGCTGGAGGAAGATACAAAAATATTTTGATGGATGCATCACAAACTTATGCTATGTAATCTCTATAATAAGGCAATACTTCTACTCCTCCCTAATCAGTTACCCACAACTTGGCGTATATTTAAGCTAAGGTCTTGCATATATTCTTTTCTCTCCTTAAGCTTCCTACATTATCCTTTCTTCCATTTTCTCAGCTGATACCCCTGACTCCCTCTGACCCCACTTATATTTCACTGAAAAACTTAAGGTCATTCACTAAGATCTCTGTTTTCTCCTCATCACATATCCCTTTAACATTATCCTTACTCTCCCCCTTCACTTTTGTGATGAAGAGGTAGCCCTTCTTGCCAAAACCAAGCACACTACTTTTACCCTTGATTCTATTCCCTCCCATTTTTTCCATCAAATTAGTCCCACTACCATTCCCATTTTCTCTCTAATTTTCAGTCTCTCCCTATCTAACTAGTTCCTTGCTACTACCTACTGTTGAGCCAAAAGGAGCGAGACAAAAGATCCCCAGAGTAAAATTTGGATGTGGACTTTATTACCGGGACTGCCAGGGTCACGTGCCCAGATCAGACAGTGAGTCAGAGCAGACAATGTGCCCGTTTTTAAAGTGATTCCAATAGTCAGGTTAAGTAAACTGAGACTACAATCAGTTATTTGACAGTATATATTTGAATTTCCCCCGTACTTGAAGTTTACCCTAGGCTGAGGGACAGGGAACCTAAAGTGGAAGAGGATCCGGGGGAAAAATGGAGAAGATCCTATGGGGGGCAGGGAACGGAGGAGAATGGGGGAATATCCGATGGGGGCAGGGGATGGGGAAGAATGGGGAAACACTCAACAGGGATTTTACCCTAGGATGAAATTCCTGCTCACAGATCATTTGGGGGAGGGAAGAGTGGAGTCACACTCCATACCTACAATATGTCCATATCTCCCCATCTTTAAAAATTGAACCTACTGTAACTAATAGATATTGCCCTATATTTCTATTGTACTTAGAACAAGCCATTTATACATCTTCAGTCTGCAATCTGAATTCCAACTTAATCATTTAATTGAAGCTACCCTCTCCAAAGTTACCAATGATCTCTAAATTGACATATCTAATTTATTGGGGGGGGGGTCCCTTCAATCCTCATCCTTGACTTCTCTGCAGCATATTTGAAAATCTTGACTACTTTCTTCTTTTGAAAACTTTGTCCTCTCAGTTTTCATACCGTTCCTCTTCTCTTACAGGTCTCCTCCTACCTGTCTCACTGCTCTTTATCAGTCTCCTTTGCCTTTCTATCTATGCTATACCCACTCAACTTGGTCCTTTAGGCTCTATCTTGGGCCTTCTCTCTATGTACTCTCTTTCACTTGGTAATCTCATCAGCTCCCACCTATGTAACTGTCTTCTCCATGGCTCTTAGATTTATGTATCCAGTCCTAGGCAGCTCCTAAGAGTCAATCAGATAACACAATTATCTATTGGGCTTCTTGAAGTGTATATTGCACAAGTATCTCTATAACAGAATTCTGTCTTTTCCCACAAACCCACCATTCTTTTGAATTTTCCTATCATTACCAAGGGCACAGTCATCCTTCCAGGAACCCAGTTTTACAACTTTGCTTTCATCTTCAACTCCTAACTTTCATATCCAATTCAGTCCCCTAGACTTATAATTTCTTTTACTACAATGTCTTTTGGATATGTTTCCTTCTACTCAGTCACAGTCATCATTCTACTTCAAGTCCTTATAACCTCTTACCAGGAACAAAGTAATAGTCTTCTAATTGGAATCCCTGCTTTGAGCCTCTCACCCCTTCAATCCATTCTCCACACAGCTAACAAAGTGATTTTTCCAAAGTATAGGTCAAAAAAATTCTAATAGCTCACTATTACGTCCTGGATAAATATAAACTGGCATTTAAAATTTGTCATAAACAAGTAACTTCCTCTCTTTCTAGCCTGATTATACATTACTCTTCTTCACATACTCCACAATCCACAACTGACTGTATGTTATTTTTCATTGAAAGCATTCAATCTTCCCTCTACTGCTTTTGCATTAGCCTGGAGCTGCCACCCACCTCTTTAAATCTCTGGCTTCCTTTAAGACTTAGATTACTGAATGGGTATTGCCTCAGTCAAACTAAGACCTGGAAAAGACCTTAGCTTAAAAAGACCAAGGTCTCCCACTGAATCCAGGGTCATCTCTATCATCCTGTTCTGTATCTTGTTGCTGGACCCAGATGACTCCAGAGAAGAGTGAGGCTGGTGACTTTGCACAGCTCTGCTCACTTAAATCCATTTCACTTGTTAAGTTATGGCATCACCTTCCTGAGGTCATGGTCCTCTTGGAGAACAAAGGACAACAACATCAGGGGCAACTTTGACATGGAAGGCCTTTTTCAGTATTTCCTCTCCCAACCCACCATAACATCCTATAGTGCATTCTCCTCTAGACTTACTTTCCATCTACTCTGTTTGTATTATATATTATCATGTATATACTTATCTATATAAATTTTGTCTCCCATTAGAACAGAAATTCATTGAGAGCAGGAACTGCTTTTATTTTAATGCTATGTCCAAAATGCTTAAAGCACTGCCTGCTATATCATAAACACTTAATATATCTCTGTTAATTGATTAATTGATAAAAAATCAAATCAGATAATATTTGTAGAGTGTTTTGCAAGCTTTAAAACAGTATATAAATGTGTTTGTGGTTACTGTACAATATATATTATAATTAATTGTTTTCTGTTGGGAGCACCTGAGTCAGGACTCAGATAATTACCTTGATATCAGTGGACCTGAATATCAAAGACCTCTTTGAGATTCCACTTTTCTGCAAGTTAGCTCCTGAGTTCTTTTAATATGGGTTACACTTATAAGGATGTTGTTTGAGTTCTGAGACCAACAGGCTCAGGCCCAAGACTTTAGTTGTTCAAAACCAAAATATCTGAATTCTTAGGTGGTCAGTTCCTATGCAGATATCCTTGATGATGCAGCTTTGGTTTAGGGCCTGGAAACCAGCTCTCCAGAGCATCCTTTGTAATGTGACTGCATATGAAAAGAGTTAACTGGCTCTTCCTAAGACTCTCTGGCACCTAGAGAAGGAATCCTTATCAAATGATCTACTCTGTGCTACTTCCAGGACACAACAGACTAGGTAACAATTAAAAAACTTGAGTCTCCTTCCTTTGTATCATTGCTCTATAAAAACCTTGTCCTGAGAATCAATGAAAGGAATTCATTCTTCCTTGAACTACCCACATGGCCTGGTCATTTCTTATTCACGTCTCCGAATCATGCTAAGTGCTGGACACTGAGCAACCCACGACAGTTCTTTTTGCCTTAATAGACTATAAGCTCTTGTCTAAACTTTGTATCTTGTATAGCACCAAGAATGCTGTTCTGTTCAAAGTAGATGTTTTTGTTTTGTTATTCTATCCTATTAGCCTCAACCCCAAAATGTGCTGCTATTCCTCATGTGGCAATGAGGTGGCAGAATGAATAGGATGCTGAATAGAGAGTCAGGAAGACTTCTGTTCAAATACTCCCTCAGACATTTCCTAGTCATGTGACCTAACCAAGTCACTTTAATCCCTCTGAGCGCTTTTTCTTTTCTGTAAAATGGGATTAATAATAGTACCTACCTCAGAGGGTTGTTGTGGATCAAATAACATATATACACACACACATATATGTATATATTTACATATACATATGTGTATGTGTACATGTATATACCTATTTATATATATACATACATCAAATTGTAAATCTTAAAGAATTATAAAAATGTTAGCTATCATTACTGTTCTTGTTAATACTAATTTGCTTATTTCTGTTAATGGCACCATATTATATTCCTCTCATTCACCCAGACTTGGACCTTAGAAGTTATCTTTAATTCTTCTCTTTCCCTCACCATCTACATCCAATCCTTTGCCAAGTCCTAATACTCCTGGCTTCTACATCTGTCAAAGTCCCTCCCACATTCCAAGGTCCAACTCATCGTTTTCGCATCATGTCTTTGTCCTCTCTATTTGATTGTACACTTCTCGCAATCACCATCTATGTCATATTTATTTTTGTATCCCCAACATTGTTTTCCACATATAAGTCCTTAACAAATCCTTGTTGAACTGAGGTGACCTCCCTCTAAAAACAGTATCTAAATTTTGTGTAAATCAATCAAAAGAGATTTACCAAAACATGCAAGGTGTTTGTGTCCTACACTATGAAGGTGTTTTCAAGAAGCACAATTGAATTCCCTGTCATAGCTCCTTCTAATATTGAACCATAGAGCTGAAACTATCTGAGAGATCACTTAATAGCACTCTCTCTTTTTGCAAGTAAGGAAACCAAGGCCAGAAAATGGAAGTTTGGTTTTGATTTTTAGAGGCAGACCACTTACTGGTAGCAAAGGCATCCCTACAATGAAGGAAGGCAATGTGGCACAAGAAAAAGATCATTAACTCTGAATCAAAGGACCTGAATTTATATCCTCTCTCCAATGCTTATCATCTGTATCTTTACTTCCCCAGGCCCCAGTTTCCTCACTTCTAAGATGAGAGGTTTAGTTAGACTAGATGTCCTCTGAGGTTCTCTTCAGCACTAAATCTATGCTACTATGGTCTCCAACATCTACATGGCACGCTCCTTCCATAAGTCCAATGGTCTCATTCTAGAGACGAGAAAAAGCAGACTGGCAATTCTGCCCTCCTCTTGGCATGGACTTTGTGACTTTCTTCAAAACCTATATCCAGGGAGCTACCCTACTAATGATATGCAGGATCCTACAAACACAGTAATTACTGTGTCCCAGCAATCTTTGGAAGAGATGGATGCCCTTTTCCTCTCTTTCAAACTGTTTGCCACCCAAAAGCAATTAGCCTTATTTAATGCCCTGTTACTCTGGCTATATATTTTAGCCAAGTAATGACTTGCTACAAAGTATTAGCCAGTCTCCTTGCTTTTTATGTGATCTATATTACAATTAAATTTTAAAACCTGACTGGCTTACATTATGCAAATTAAAGCAAAATCTCTTAATTTAACAAACTGTATCTTCCAAGGGGTCAACAATAACACTGAATGCAAATGAGAAAAGAGCTGAAGAGTTAATAAAAACAATTTAGTGAAAAGAGTTCCTCTTCTGTTATTTACCCTTTCTCATGATTTTCAAGTCTTCATATTTTACTTATCATCTCATCTTGAAATCTACACTCCTACTTTCTGAGATTACAAGCCATCATATAATTATCTAACAAATGTATTTTCATATAAGTAAGCAAATATGTCAATCTGGAATGCTGAGAACATAATAAAGTCTCTTCCACAATGTTATTATTTAATCAGCAATAAATATAAATAAATAAATGAAACAAAATTTTGAAATGGTTGTCATTTTAAAATTGTAGACATGCATTATCAATATAATTGAGAAACATGAACATGGAAAGGATAATATCCTCTTAACTGCTTTTGAACCTTAGGAGTAAAAGTTACTTATATTTTAAAATTCCCCAAAGATCTAGTCTTAATTTCTGTCATCATATTTTCATTTTTGCACTTTAGTGAGAATGTGAAATATGACAGACAACTAGTACCCCAAGGGTGTATGGAAATTGACCTCTCATACTAAAGGGCCCCAGTTTTGGGTTAAGCTTAGATCAACTTTAGCCCTGGGGAAACTTGGACCCCTAAAGAGGAAAGTCACTAAAGATTGTTTGCTTCATGTTGAGGGCCTCGTCAAAAGAAAGGCACGAGGAATTTAATGTAGATTAGGAATAGGACAGTAATTTACTCCACTCAAAAGAAATGCTTAAAACAAAAAACATTCATGCAAAGTGCATGAATTGTCCTCTATGCCCATTATATCAGTAAACTCGCCCTTAATACTCAAGCTTCAGAATGAAAACTACATCAAACTGTCATAAAGGGGATCAATATTACCACATTAAAAAAATCTGCTTTATATAGGAACCTATCTTATTGATTTTTTTAAATTTGAGGTAATAATGATATGAATAACAGTAGTGTGCTACTGCTAGTTTGAATTGGCTCACAAGAGTTGTCAAATTTTAGTGTGAAAATTGTTAAGCAATATTGTTTGTTGATTAAAATTTAAGAAAATAATGGAATGAATATTAATAATGTGAGTTAAATTCAAAAGTGTGCCATGGTTACATTTTGCTGTGTTTTTCACATTTACCAGCAGACCATTAAATAATATGATCATAATATTTAACCCTAGAGATAATCCTAGGCCACTGTCATCACTGGACAGAGAGAAACAAAGGTATGGAAAGGTGATACATCTTACCCAAGATAACATTAGTAGTAAAAACCAGAACTTACATTTAAACCCATTTTAAAATTACATTAGACTTGATTTGAAATCTGGTGTTATTTCATTGTATCATTAAGCCTTTCTATTTATATAACTTTTTTAAATATAATTTTAAATAGCTTACTTAATTGTAAAGAATCAATCATGTCAAAAACTTTAATAAAGATCTAGTAAATTTAATAGATTAAAATAAAATAAAATAGGGGAGGCTAGGTGCCACAGTGAATAGAGCACCAGCCCTGGAGTCAGGAGGACCTGGGTTCAGATCCTTAGACACTTACCTGAACTAACACTCACACACACACAAAAAAAAAAATCCTAGCCATGTGATCTTGGGCAAGTCACTTAACCCCAACTGCCCTCCAAAAAGCAAAAAAAAAATAAAATAAAATGCATCCATATTTCATGTCTGTGTGCGTGTTTATCCACCAAGTGGCACTATTAGTCACTAATTTAATCCAATTCCCAATAAGAATTAATAATTTAGGAGTCCCACATCACCCTGGTAATTATGGACTTCTCCCAAAACTAGACACTTTATCAGGTTTCCAAGCTTTCTTTGATTCCCACAGATATATCCTTAAACCCTTAGCCCTGCCTCTTTATGCATGGCACCTGCTCATGATTTTAATCTAATCAGAATCTTAATTCAAATCCTGCCTTGCCAAATCAGGAAAATCTCATCTTCATTCTTATATCTACTTATTTAAATAAACCTGAGTTGCAAGCATGGCAAAATGGAGTCAACCAAACTTGCATGATTTCTGTATATATAGTTTTTACTCATAACAACTGATTTTTAAAAAGATATATGATTAAATTAAAATAACTAGTACACCGGTTGGTAACTTGCCAAAAAACAAGCAATCCTTTACCAGTTCATAAGCTAGAACCAAATCTAGGAGGTAAGTAGGAAAGAAGGTGATGCATTTAGAAGATATCATAAAAGTAGAAATGATGAAATTGGCAACAGAACAAATATGTGGAGGGATGTGAGTGAGGAATGGGGGATGATACTGGGGTTATGAGTATGTGTGACTGGGAGGGTAATGGTACACTTTACAGAAATAGTGAAGTTTGAAAAGGGAACCTTCTGATGGGGGGCAGGGAGGAAGGGAGAGAAATCTGTTCCCTTTGGAACATAACTGATACATGCTGTATCTACGCCCCTGGTCAAATCAGGGCTTTCAGTCAGCTTCCTCATCTTTAAAATGAAGGGGTTAGACTAAATGGCCTCTGAGGTCCCTTTGAGCTATGAATCTATGATCCTTTGACCAAATTCAGCGTATAGTCATGAATACTTCCAGCAATATAGAATCCCTTCTGGCCATGCTAATTCTTGTCCATATCATCATTAATAATCTTGTACAAATTAGTTTTATGCGAGGGGAAGAAACATTTCTCAAGTCAATCTTTATTAGAGTGGGTTTATTTCTGACTATAATCAATAAGTTAAGATTCTCCTAAAAAGAGATCATTTGTTTCTCAAGTTTCCCACTCTCATGGTAAAATAATTAACATTTTTAATATTTACTCTCTGCTGTTCAGATCTAGAACAGCCAATTAAATATCGCTTCATAATGCCTTGTGCCATGCTGCATTCTTGTGATTGTGAATATTAAATATCTGTTCATGCATCATATGTTATTGAACTTAGTTGATATGATTTAGGTACATTGAGTAATTATAACAGAATACAAATTTCTTTAGGTAGACATTATTACAGAGATAAAAAAATTTATACCATCATGCTTTCTGTGAAACAGGAAGAAAAAAACAAAACCATACATGGCTCTCTTCACTTTGCACCATTCTTGGCCATTTCAAACTCCTTCTATTCTTTAATATAATGATGAACACCATCCTTTTCATTAAGACACTCCAGTGCAGGATGATGCTCCCTTTCACTAAACATCTATAGTACTTATTATGTATAAATGAACACTGTTCATTTGGGTACTTAATCATGGACTGCCTTACATTATCACTTGTTTTATGTACCTACAAAGTGTAACCATAAAAAGGTGTGACTGACTTTTTAACAAACATACCAGAACTTAAACATCCAGATTAATGTGTCCCTTGGAAGGCTATACGCTTATACTAACAATGTAGCCATTACTCAAAACCTTATCGGGACTCTTCTTTTATAACTGCTTCCAGAGCCAGTTTATGAACCACCCAAGGAAATAAAAATAAAGATAACTCACACTTTATATAGCATTTTGAAGTTTGCCAAAGACTCTCCTCATTGTGGCCCTATGAGCCAGAAAGTAGTTTAAAAGGGCTCATCTTTGCTTGACAAGTGAGGAAATCGAGGCTCAGAGAGGTCCTCTGACCAATCCATACAGCTCAATAAATCCCTGAAAAAAATGTATGAATCCAGATCTCAGTGATTGCAAGTCCAACACTATGTAACACTGCTGCTCTCAGTAATAAGACTTAAAAGTTGGAAAGGACCCTAGAGAACATTTATAACAACTTCTTGTACTAAAATCTGAGGCCCAGAAAAATTAAATGACTCACCCAAGGTCATCTGTACATGCTAAAGAGCAGGCAGTTTTTACTTGAAGAATGGAAGTATCCAGTCACTAGAAACATCTGTTCTGCAGTGAACGGTAGATATTCATCAGGCTCAACCATAAGCCAATCAAGTATATGTAAAAATATATTCATTTCTTCAATGGCTACTTTTATATCCACTTAGCAGTAATATGATTTCCCTAGTAAGATTCAAAAGCACTTTGATACTAGCAAGGGCAGTGATATTGCTGGTGGCTTGTGGTTTTCAGCTGTACTTCTTCATGTCCCCATTATGGACAAGTCTCCCAAGCTCATCTCATGATCTCCAGCTCCCCTTTCCTTCACTGCACATACCGCCTTCCATGGACATTAAAAATGGGATAATCAAATGACCCGAACTGTAGCGATGTGATTGAATGTGATGAACATCGAATACCATGTGAGTAAGAGTATGGGCAGCATTGGATGCTGCATTGGATGCAGGTGGTGCATTGGATGCAGGTGGTGCATTGGATGGAGCACTAGGCTGGGAGTCTGGGAAGTTCTGAATTCAAATACAGCCTCAGACACCTGCTAGTGTGACCCTGGGCCAGTGACTTGACCCCTATTTGTCTCATTTCCTCATCTATAAAATGGGGGCACAACGGAGCAGGAAAAGGCAAACCTCTCCAGGACCTTTGCAAAAAAAAAATAATAATAATTTAAGCTATGGACTTTCTGAGGTCATGTAGCGCTGGTCATGACTGAATGTTTGAACCACAACAACAACGAATATAGGAGAGAAGAAACCAAGCATTTGGGTGGGAAGCAAGAAATGATCACTAGAAGGGTAGCTAGATAGAGCATTACTACATTTTATATAATGATATATAAAATATAACATATCTAGATGGTACAATGGATAGAGTGCTGGACCTGAAGTCAGGAAGACTCCTCTTCCCGAGTTCTAATCTGGCCTCAGACATTTATTTGCTCTGTGACTAGCAAGTCACTTAAGCTTGTGTGCCTCAGTTTCCTCATCTGTAGAATGATCTGGAGAAGAAAATGGCAAAGCCCTCTAGTATCTGCCAAGAAAACCCCAAATGGGCTCACAAAGAGTTGGACATGACTGAAAAATGACTAAACTACAATATAACATATATATGTATATATGTATGTATATAGATAAACATAAGTGTGTATATTCACATGACAAATACAAATAAATAGGACAGTCCCTACCATCAAGGAGCTGACCCGCTGAGGGAAAAACAACACTCAAAATTACAATAAGAAGGGAGTGACTCAATTGACAAAGTTCCTTAAAAGCTGAAGAGCAATGATTTGGGATTCCCCAAGAGAGTGGACCAGCGTGCAGCTCTGCCTGAATCAGAGATAGGAATCAGAAAACTACTGAAGAGTTACTTCTTACCTGCTGTCTAACAAAACTAGCCCTGTAATGCATTCATTTTGAAACTGGTGAGGGCTAGAAATAGAATAAAGAATGCTTAACTAGCCAGGAGCAGCAGCAGGTCTTGGGGGCAGGCTGAGCTTGGAGGACTGGATAGACATTCTAGTTCAGGAAATAAAAGGAAATCATGTTCCCAAGGATGTCACCTCACTATCGCCTTGTACTGACAGTGAAGACAGAGTTCATTATTTCATCCCAAACTTCATATGTATCAGCTTCCTAGTTTAAAAAAAATCTCTGCTGTATTTGAGTTGCAGGAAACATCTACATCAGGTCCTGGTTTCCCCTAGCAGAGCTGATTATAGAGTAATGGAAGCTATAGTGATCCACCTAAGATAAAGCAATTGAAGAGACTTGCAATAAAAAGGTTGCTTTTCCTATTCATTGCTTCCCTTTCTAGATGTTTATCAACCATCTCTTTAATGATCTATTCTAGAATTTTCCCAGGAATCAAAGTCTACTTGAGTGACCCTGGACAAGTAATTTAACCTCTGTCTTACCTCATCTGTAAAATGAGAATAATAATAGCACTAATAATAGCAACAACCATGGCTTGTTGTGAGGATCAAATGAGATATCTCCAAGGTACTTAATAAATATTTGTTCCCTCCCCCCTTTTCCCCTTTATAATTACACAATTTATTGGAGAAAATGGGATCCAACTGTGTTTTCAATTGTTGATTGTTTTTTTTAACATATAATTTGATAGAGGAAGATGAAACCTTAAAAAAACTCACTTCCAACTGAGAGTCTCGCAGGGAGAGGGAGGATTGGTGAGGGAAAGCGAATCATCAAGAAGACTAAGAATTCATTGCTAGGTGAATAGAAGTACCATAGTGCCCTCAACAGAAACAGGGAAGTTTGAAGAAATCACAGCTTTAGGGAAAAGATAATAAGTTGTTTTTGAAAGATAACAGCAGGGGTGGCAATCCAGAAGCTTTCTTGAGCAAGATACTGGAGCAAAAACTCTTATCCTACCCTCTGTGCACCCTCTAGTAACTTTGGTATCATTTATAGGTCTTCTCCAGATTCTTGATGGAATCTTGTTCTTGTTTGGCCTAGCCCAGAAAACATAACTGAGAAAAACAAGTAAAGAAAACAACAAAGACAAGTGCAGAATGCTAACATATCTCCTCAACCCAATGAACATATATGAACTCAAATAAAATTTTATCTGAATGCAAAATCCACTAATAATAAATAAGATAAAGTGTTGCTCAAAAATAAATATTAAGCATTAGGAATTAAAGTTTAAAGGAAAATTTGAGATTAAAAACTCAAAATTTATGAGCATCTAGCTTTAAACTGACTGAATCTATTGGAAAAAGTATACATTATAGATGATGAAGTCCTTCAAATAGTCTTTTTTTTCCAGTGACATTGAATTGATTGCACCAGGTCCTAGAATACTATGGGGCCTCCCCAATGAGATCTATGGCTACTCAAAAAGAAAAAGAAGAAGAAAAAAGATCAGTTTAGCAATTCACACATGAGAAAACCAAGTAGATAAAGAATTCATGTTGCCCAGATTATAAAACACAGTTGGGTAGGCAGCCTATTGAATTAGTTCATCATTATCTTGGACAGGCATTGCAGAAAACAGTAGTCCTACTCCCAGGAATGCAGATCTAAGTAATGAACTAATCCAGAAAATGTATCTTTTGTTGCCCTGATTCAGTACCTTAAAAGATGTTAAAAATAAAGGGAAAAAAAGAAACCGATTCATTCTAACAAAAATAAGTTATGATTATTATTAAAAAATACTTTCATCTATTATTTCTACCTTCGTGTCTTGAAGCTTGAAAAACATTTCAGAAAAAAAATTACATCTTTTAAAAAAAGTACATAGAGACATAAGCTGAGCCAGGAATGAATATGGTTATAACAATGAACAACAACAGCAAATGAATGCTATGAAATTATAATGACCAAGCCTGGCCCCAAAGAAGAAATATGAAAAGGCAAATTAAGGGAATGTGCTTGTGGAGTATTACATATAATGTAATACTTTTTTGACAAATGTGTTAATTTTACTGATTTTTTCTCCCTTTTATACTTTGTTTTTAATTATTTTTTTTAAATTGATGGAAATTTATTTGTATAAACTTATTTGTGATAAGTGGTGGCTCTCTTAGAATGCTTGTGGCAAGGAAGAGATACTCTTTGGGAAACCTAGGTGTTGGGTAAAGAAAAATATCGATAAAATGTATTTAGAAAAATACAAAATGTACTTGTGCCATTTATAGAAAAGATGAACAAATTAAGTAAGCTGTTATCAAAAAACTTAAAATAATATTTTAGTCAATGACATTACATATTATTTGGAACAAATCTGTTGTTGGCAAGATGTGAAACAATAATATTTTTGCAAATTTAATCACTTTAGGATAGGGTAGGGTAGAAGAGAGAATAAGTGCCCTAGACCAGTGGTGTCAGACTCAAATAAATTTGGGGTGACTATACTGTGCCTAAGGGTCCCTGAAATGGCATACTGACTTAGTTTTAAAATGTAATGTTATCTATGTTTTTGTATTTTTATTTATTTTGCTAAATACTTCCCAATTCCATTTTAATCTGATTCTGACCCCAACGACTGCATGTTGGTGTCTTCCCTAGATCATATCCTTCTCCCCCCAATTCCTCATGAGTAATGGGACCTTCCCTTGGACCCAGTGTTAGTCTGCAGTAACATTTCATTCCCAACCATGATGCAACTACACCCAGAGAACAGGGGCATCTCACTGGGAGAAAGAGAGAACAAGTACCCAAATTAGGTATCCCCAAACCCAACCTGCCCACCCTGGGCCAGAGAACACCAAAGTAAGGTGGTTTATTTTTTCATTGATGTCCAAAAAGATGAGTTCCAGTTGACCCTAGGTCACTAAGACCTGTGAAGATAGCTCCTTGAGTCCTAAAAGCTCTGTAAGGATAAAGTTTTCCATGTGAAAGGAGAATCTGATATTTGTTTACCTTTTTCTATTGTCTTTGGGTTGGGGGAAATGTTTACAAGTAAAAATCTTGTTAAATGGTATTTATTAAATTGTATCACCAATGTATTTCAGACTGTATATAATGCCTACACCCAAGAGCTGGGCTCTACCTTGTAGGAGGACATGAATTTCCAGATTGTACACTGTGAGGTGTGAAAGAGAGTATAACTAACCAGGAGGGGAATAGAAGGAAGGGGGCATGTGATTCTTCCCCCTCCCCCAAGATAGTTGATGTAGTCATAGTATTTGGTCACAGATGATGAGATTAAAATGTCATAATAAGCTATTAAACTTAGCAAACTAATCACAAAATTGTGACCACATCCAATGATACCTTTAAGAAGTGTTTACCTCTTTCAGGGAGAGAGGGGGAGGGATTAGACAGAGCAACCTCATTAGATAAGAAAAATTGGCTACACCTTTCCAGTTTAGATGGAGATCCAAGGGAGTTCAGGTTCAGAAATACTCTGTGGAGGAGACCCCTGAAGGGAGGAAAAAGCAGAATTCTCTTTCCTCCTCCCTCACTGACCATGACATCTAGCAGCAACTTGCCCAGATAAAAATACTTCATCCTATAGTCTGAGAATTCATTGGTTTGAGACAGTTCAAAGCACAACTGAGGTAACAAAGACACATATTCCAGATGGATAGAGACACATAAAAATCAGTGATGTGAGAAAGAAAATAGCCTCAAGGAGTGAGATCTTTGGAAGCAAAAAAAGCAGACTATGGAGAGGTGTGATCCCTATGGACCAAATAACTTTCCTAGGAGACTGTGTAAGAGACTAGAGCTCAGGTTTCTGGTTTTCTACCTAGTGTTTTTATCTTTGATAAGAGCCAGTTGAGTCTAGTTGTTCACTGTTAATGGGAAGCACATTGGTGGGGACTCATGAGCTACAGTGTCCAGAGGACATAGGGAACTCTAGTATCTGTGGGAGTCACTCTGGTGTGCCCAACCCCTGAGTGCAAGTGTAAATTGGGGAAATATCACAGAGAAGATGCAACACAGTTAAAGACTTGTGTGAAATGAAACAGACTGAAGTGAGCAGGAGCAGAAGAATAATATACATGATTGCAATAAGGTAAAGGAAAACAGCAATAATGAAAGAAACAAATTCTGAGTTGTTTTTAGGACCAGTCTTGGAAAACTAAAAGAGATGAGGAAGTGCCTTTTTCCTTTCAGAGTCAGTAACTCTTGGTAGTTTTTTACTCAACTGTTTTCCTTAGGGAGAGTCCTCATTTTCTTTTCAGGAAGTAAGGCTTATGTATAAAAACGACCATGCTGTAAAAAGAAAGCAAATCAATAAAACATTTCTTAAAGAAGAGGGTCAATAGATGCTGGACATAATAAGCAAAAATAACATTACACAAAAGGAAATGGAATATATTTGAACATATAGTAAACTGGTTACTGGTCAGGTGTCATTTCTGAAACAACTGTATGTTTTACAGTTGGACCATCAACTTGTTAGAACTAAGAGCAAAGTCAATACTAAATTAGAAGAAAGAATAAAAATGAGAAAAGAATATTGCATGTGATTGAGCCAATCCCAAGCGGACTTATTTAAACAAGCTATTGACAGCAGAAAAAAAAAATGGGAAAGGCATAAAAGATTAGATAAGGGCAAATGTACCGTTTTTTTTTTTTAAGTAAAAGAACAGTCTTCAGACTACAATCTAATGAGTTTCACTTTAATTCCTGGGAAAATTTTAGAAAATATCATTAAAGAAATGGTTTAATATGCATCTAGAAAGGAAAGCAGTGATTATAAAGATCCACCATAAGAACAGGCCATGCCAGGTTAATGAAATTGACTTTTTCACAGGGGAACTAAATGGATAGAAAAGGAAATGCTACAGCTATAGATTACCTAGATTTTAACAAATTTTTAAATAAGCTATCTCATAAATTCTTTATTTGGAGAAGATAAAGAGATGACCAGATAACATCATTTACAGATTCAAAACTGCCTAGATGGCTGGATTCAAAGAACACCCCAAGTGGGATACTCTCCCAATCTATACTTTCACTCCTGGGTTGGGTCCTGAGGGATGACTCCCTCACATTCTAGGGTACTCTGTGGGATTATACTCCTAACTCTGTAACTCACAAGTCCCCACCAATGTACTTCCCATTAACAATCATTAGCCACTAGACCTAAGTAGTAATTTAATTATTTAATTAATTTAATAATTTAATGTAAACAAAACGCAGTCTTCAGTGAAGTTGCTCAGGCATCTATTCTTGGTTCTGTTTTGTTTAATATTTTTTGGTAAATGACTTTAAAAAGCATCAGATGCTATGCTCATCAAACTTGAATGGTAGAGTCAGAATCCAAAAAAGGTTTTCTTAGCATTGGACTAAATTTTATGAGAAGAAATTCAATAAAGAGAAACACAAGGTCTTATACTTGTGTATCAAAAATAAACTTCCAAAGTACAAGATTGGAAAGTTAAGGTTAACTCAGAATTATTTTAAAAGATATCTAGGGTACTGCTAGGTCAATTTGAGTCAGCAGTATGTTGTGGTATCCAAAATAGGGATAATTACAGAGAAAAGTAATGAAGAGAATGTCAATAACTACAGATGCTTATAGCTGCCTTTCCAATTCTATAAAATCATTATGGGAAATTTTTTCATATTTATCCAAGCCATCCAAGATGAAGATATGACAAAGGAATAGTCAGGATTTCACAAATAATATTAATGTCAAACCACATCTTTAGAGTCAAATAAATAAAAGGTGTAGACTACAGCAAACAAGTTTCTGTCCTTTCATTTTTATTGACTGTGAGAAAAGCATTTGATTCATTAAAAATAAAAAGCTTTACTCTCTTCCAAAAAGATGTCTTATATGCATACGCTTAAAACACTCAGTGTTTCTTGAAAAAAAAATGATTTAACAGAGAAATTTTCTCAACAACCCTCTAACTTTTAATATCATGAATGGCACAAAACAGGAAATCATGCTCTTGAAAAAGTAAACTGTAATTGTCATGAAGGAAATCCAGAATAGAATCCAAATCAAAGAGGGATTCCTTACAGATCAAGAGTTCTATTTTTCCCCATGTTAAGGACCCATTTGGCAGATTGGTGATGCATATAGTCCCCTTCTCAGAATGTTTTTTAATTGAAGAAAATTATAATTTTAAGTTAGAGGTTAGTACAAATCAAGGTTGTTTTATTTTCCATTTAAATTCATGATATCCTCAGAGAGATATCTGACTAGAAATTAAGGTGGACTATTTCCCCCCAGTAATTACATCATTAAGTTAATAACAGCAGGAATATGTAAAAGTACCATGAGGCAATCCATTGTCAGAGTACAGTCTTGACACATAAATATGAGCACTTGGATCTCACTGATGAAGTCTTTCCCTCCAGAAATACAGATTACAACCCATCCATGCTTTTTTCTAATGTGCAATTCTTGCCCATTCCCTGCCCCCATGTCATGGGTCTTTCCTCTAGATTTCTTGAAATTTTGTGGATGCAAAAAAAAAAAAATCGAATGGGTTCTCTTTCTTCTGGGATTTCAGTTCTCATTGGTAGATGTTATAACAGCCTAGAGTTAGTTATAATATACTAGACACTTCATTCGTTATTCTTAATCTATTCCTGAATTGACACTGCAGATACTTAAGGAAAACCTAAGATATTTGGGGTGACTACAATATTTACACCAACATACCATAACTATTGGGACACTTCTCTTTCCCCAGCATGCATAAAGATAAGATGCACCCTAGTACCATATTCTCCAAAAAGGGCAAATGTACTTATTCTGGGACAAATTCTCAGCAGTATCACTTCCTCTTCTTAATCTCACCAACTGTATGCAGCCAGCTTCCCAGTTCCCTTTGAAATGTTCATAAAGACAAACGAAATCCCAGTCCAGTCTCTGCTTTTCTGGAAAGCACCAAGTCAGTGCCCCCACACTCCTGAATGTAATGACTCCAGGCCCAATGCTCTAGCCATTACACAACCAAAACACCTTTGTAAAAGCATACACAAATGCCTGTTGCCATCAAAAAAACAAAACAGAAAAATCTAACTGTAGCAAATTATCAATTTCCTTAAGTATTTCACACATCACTGTAAACTTTCACAGTTAACATTTTTAAAAAATAGCTAAAATATAGACTATAGCTTTTTCATACTACTAAAAATTATTAAAATTATCTGGGAGATATTTTCCACAGATTAATATAACTCTTTTACACATTATTGCTACATATTACATCTTCAAAAGCACCATTACACAACACTGGATGAAAAAATTTGCTTATTAATGTCTCATGCTATGGACTGACATCATATATCTTGGCAAAAAGACTCCATATAGTAACATTACTTTAATATGGATTGAATTTCCCAGTCTGATCTTTTAACCTTTCCTTTTTCCTAATGAGCCAAGAGAAAGATACTGAACATTAAATGTTGGATAGAGATAAAAGTAAAGTGAATTGAGTTCACGCATTCAGAATATCCATAGAATTAGAGAATGTTAGAGTTAGAAACCTTCTGCCCTTAGGCATTCTTATATATCACTCAACTATAGACCTAAAGATTTCTCCATTCCTGAGCATCTTAAAAATAAATGGTCGATTAAGAGTCTTGTGGTGAACCAGAACTCAGATAAAGCCAAGCTTGATTTATGTGTACATTTGGAGGTGATGAGAAGATGAAGTGATTTTATACCTGAGTATTTGCTCTGAGGTACATGCGAAAAGCCAAATATAAAAGATTTCTAGATTACTTCTTGTGTACTGCCTATGCCAATTTTTTGCCTCCTGTATTAGCAGAGTTTACCAAAAACTTAATGAAAAAGATATAATAAATACATTTTTATTTTTGGGGGTGGGGGAATGTCCATGAAATACACAAACAGAATGGGGAATAAAAATGGCTACACAACCAACTATCCTGGCTTGGCATGTGGCAAGTATGGAGGACATTTTGAATCATGATTTCTATTTAATCTCATTAAGTGATCGATAGTTCCATGATTTAGGAGAAATCACCAATCAATGAGACATCCAGTTTCCAGCCAATTCCTCTACTCTTGAATGAGACATAAAAATAAACTACTGAAATCTTCAATGTCTTCTTTTGTGTTCACATATATGCCTTTTTGAATTTCAGAAGTAACAATCTTTCAGAAAATGAAGAAACCAATTATCTTCCTCCATACCTAATCTGAGCCACAAACCAAAGACTATTACTTACAACATTCGCACTCAAAGAATAGTAACAGTTACATATGTAAGATGAGTTTCTTTGTTCATTCAACAAATATTTACTAAGGACCTGCTATGGATATAGCATTAAGTTAGATTATTTGGGAAAAAGAAGACATCTAAGACGTCTTCCTCATAGAATTTATAATCTTTTTGGGAAGATGAGAGAAACACATGTGAAAAGATAAATAATAATATTATGCAGATTAAGTGGTAGTTAGGAGGCTAGGAGCTTTAGTGAATAAGATGTTAGACTTGGAATCAGGAAGGCCTGACTTTAACTGTTAACAGCAGACACTTAGTAGTTGAATGCTGGGCAAGTCAATTACTCTCTCAGATTCAGTTTCTTCATCTGTAAAATGGGAATAATAGTAGCAAGCACCACTCAGAGTTATTGTGAGGATAACATGAGATAAGATACACAAAGGGCTTTGCAAACTTTATGGTGCTATATAAATATTGGGTGTTATTAAAAGGTCAATAGGCAATGAACATTTATTTAGCATCTGGTCTGTATTAGGCATTGTGCTAAGTGCTGGGGATATAAAAAAAGGCAAATTCTAAACAAAGAAATTAATAAAGACCAAAAATTTAAAAAAAAAGGCAAATTCTTAGTAGGCAGTTACTGTTCTCAAAGAAGTCACTTATCTTATCTCATGGGGGAAGAAATACATTAAAAAAATTGGGAGGGGAAGGGACAAGGTATGATGAAGTCCTGTAGCTAGGGTGGGAAATGATGAAATGACTTCTCTGGGTACCCTCCTTCAATGGTGGAGGAGCTGGAGCAAATTCTTCACTGTCCATTGTCCCATTATTTCTAATCAGAGAGAGGGAGGAAACCCAGGAACTAAGGGCATTATGTGAGTTTCAGAGCTGAAGTCATCTTTGCAGAATGATGGGTATTCTTGAATCCAGGCTAAGGGGTTTAGCCTTTTCCCTATATCATTCTATAATTCTATCCTTTGGCCTACACCTGTCCAGAGATCATCATTGTGAGATGGATGTGTTATTTAACAAGAATTCATGTGCCCCAAAAGGACTCCCAAAGTTGCCTGGCAAATCTCTGATGTGCTTTTGGACAATAGCTACACAGTCACTTGGTTCCAATGATCACCATGTTTTTGACAGTGCTCTCATTCAAACAGCAGGGACTCATCTCTTTCTGTGAACAAAGGAAATTAATGCAGAGCTGTTGCATCTTGTAGGATGAACATTTGCCTCTCCACACTTAGAAAAAAAGGCTCTTCTTCCCAGATGAATCACTTCCCTCTCTTAATTCTGCTAGGTTTGAGAAGATATTTCCAGCTAAGTGATTTTAGAATTCCACTCTGTAATTTTCCAGACCGATCATTCTACAATTCACGATGCTGAGAGTTCGACCACCAGAGCCCTGATGCCTAATTGATCAATATCAACTCCAATTTGGCACTGTATCTAGAGGGAGGTTCCAAGAAAATACACAAGGATTATTTTAGATAATGGCACCATTATCATCACCAATTAATGAGAGTACACATTTGCATGAGAAATGACTTTGTGGTAAGACACAATTATTATTTAAGTGCAATCTTTCTTTAATCAGTATCAAATTAAGGTTCTATTTTACAGGGCCAAACATGGATAGAAATTGAAAAGGTCATATAACAATTCAGAAATGTCTAAATATGTAACTAATAATAAAAAATTACCATAGGAATAATGATACTTTGAATTGTGCTTTCCAGTTTACAAAGATTTACATATCTGGCTTGAAGCTTACAATAAGCCTAAGAATAAGACAATTCTATGAATTAGGTATCTATTTTTAAAGAAGCTTGGCTATGAAAGTAAACCAAAGCCAATGACTGAAAGATTTTTTTTTTCCAGGTTTTATCTCAATGTTCAGTATTTACCATTCCCTTGCTTCAGGAATTCCCATCTATTTTGAAAAATAGGAGGTTAACACATTAGTCTCAGATAAGAATCTGAACCAAACTTTAGTACAAAGTGCTAAACTTCCTGAGCTTAGATAACCAAATTCCCCTCAGAATCACCTAACCAACAACAGAGTATATAAACAAAGATGCAGTTCTATCCTGAACCAATGGCTGAGTTGCCCAACCTTGGCAAGGGCATATGAAACCCATATAATCAAGGATCAAAGTTAGAGCTAGGGGACATAGTGGACAGAGTGCTGGACATAGAGTCAGTAAGATCAGCGTGGATCCTGCCCTCAGAGACTTCCTAGCTGTGTGCTCTCCATGAAGTACCTTGCCCTTTCTCAGATTTAGTTTCCTTATCTGTAAATGGGGATAATAACAGCATATACCTGATAGAACTGTTGTGAGAATCAAGTGAGATAATATATGTATAATACTCTATAAAGCCTAAAATATTACATAAAATTTAGGTAGATAGTAGAAGTTTTTGTAGTAGTAGGGATGATGGTGGTGATGGTGATATTCAGATCTCATGATCATACTGGACTGTCACACTGCAACCACATGCCAGCTTCAGTACAAAGAACTGGATAACTTCAATGAACTCAGCTGGATAGACTGAGACATTAACCAACAGTACATAAGAACCAGGTGCTGGTTCTAACTGGAGGGTGCTATAGTGGAAAAAAAAAGGCATTGGCAATGCAGTCAGAGGACCTGGGGTCAAATCCCACCCCAAATGCTTACCATCTATGACTTTAAGCTCCCTGTAAAATGAAGATGTTGGATTAGATGGCCTCTGAGAGCCTTTCCAACATTAGATTTATGAACCTTTTCACCCTAACGCGGGTGGGGGGGAAGGGCAGGAGGAAGAGGAGGAGGAGGAGGAGAGGACAGAGACAGAAAAGGATTTATTGAGCATGCTTACAGCTTACTATGTGCCAGGCACTGTGCTAAGCACTGGAAATGTAAAAACACATACCAAAAAAAGGCATTCCCTGCCTCAAGGATGCTATGTTCTAATGAGGGAAGATGAAAAGGAAGTGAAAAGAAGCAGAAAGGGGCAGAGGAGTTGGGGGTGGGAGGAGTTTTGGAAGGAGCCCAGAGAGAAGAGTCTTGGGCTCACTCAGGTTTGGAGTGAACTTGCCTGGTGAGTGCTTCTGCCAATGGAAATTCTGCTATGAACTCACCAATCAGAGGAGGAGACTACAGAGGTAGAAGTATTACCATAGAGAAGAAGGCCCCTGGGGCAGAGGTCCAGAAGGAGATCAGGGCTTAAGCATAAGCAGACAGTCCCACCTTTGTAGCACTTTTCCAAGGGAACAATAATCTTCTTAAGCAAAGAATATTAGATTAGAGGGTATAAATAATGTCATAAATAAATCACAGATAGAGAATTATCTCTATATTGTCAATAAAGTCAAAATGAAACTTGTATTAGAGCAAATTCTCTTCTCCACAAGAGAAAAGGAAAACATAAGCCAACAATGTGTTTAGAAATGCCAGAGCCTGAATGGATTTGGGGCACCCAAGCTGCAGGTCTTTTTACTATCTTTCTTATCCCTGAACACAAATTTGGAAGCCATAGTACATATCACAATATTACCTTGTTATATAAAATCTTATCAATGCTCCTTTTAATTGTACCAGCTTATCTCTCTTAGGTGTCAATGTTACTTAGAAAACTCTGCCTTATTCATTTATTCACTTACTCAACTCCTGGAAGGGAAAGCACATTATCTAGCTAGATAGGCATCCTACAATTATTACTTTCCCCCCTCAAATAAAGGGAAATAAATTAGCCGAACAAAGATTAAATGGAGATTTCCAAAACAAAGATGCTAGCATGAATCCAATGAATATATTTAGATGATGAAAAAAGGGAGGAAAGAGGACTTTTATTGCTTTTATTTTATTAAGAAAAAGTAGCATGTTGAGAAGGCTTTGAGAAAGAGATGGGAGGTCACCCTGAAAGTCAATAAGACCAAGACTCAGAGCCCCAAGCAATTCTATCTGGCTGCTTAAGGAAAGAGACTTTCCATACAGAGAGGTCCCCAAAATGATGAAATCATAGGTCTCAATCAAAAAGAGCAGGTTAATC
The DNA here is from genome assembly GCF_028583685.1 of Petaurus breviceps papuanus. Classification (NCBI taxonomy): domain Eukaryota; kingdom Metazoa; phylum Chordata; class Mammalia; order Diprotodontia; family Petauridae; genus Petaurus; species Petaurus breviceps. The sequence goes on along the minus strand of NW_027186645.1, from coordinate 4,455,131 downwards.
TATTTCTTACTTTCTCTCAGTACTGCCTTGACTAGTTCCCACTACCAAGAGAGATCTCAGACTTTAAGGATTCACAGATTTAATTCAATTCAACAAATATCTATTAAGTTTGTACTATGTGGAAGAAAGATGGCTTCTTCTTTCCTCTTTCCCTGCCAGCACCTTGGTATAGACCCTCATCACCTTACACTTCAACTAACTACAAAAGCCTGTTGGCTGGTCTCTCCACAATAATTCTCTCTTTATTCCAATCCATCTCCTATTCAGCTGCCAAAGTGATCTTTCCAAAGTGCAGGTCTGACCAAGTCACTTCCTCATCTCCATTCAATAACTCCAGTGGCTCACTATCATTTCCAGGACCAAATATAAAATCCTCTGTCATTCAAAGCCCTTTATAACTTCCCCCACCCCTCCTAGTCTTCTTATACCTTAGACACACACACACACACACACACACACACAGTGTGCACACACACATTATGATCCAGTGACACTGCCCTCATCTGTCTTTTGGCTTCCCTGGCTTCTTTCAAATCTCAGATAAAATCCTACCTTTTATACGAAGCCTTTCCAAATCCTCCTTAATTCAAGTGCCTTCTCTCTGCTGATTATTTCCCATTTATGCTGTATGTAATTTGTTTATATGTAATTATTTGGAGCTTGTCTCCTCTCATTTGATTGGGAGCTTCTGAAGATCAGGGACTGTCTTTTTTGCCTTTCTTTTTTTCCCAGGACCTGGCACATAGTAAGTGCTTTAAGGACTGACTGACACCTTGGCACAGATGTGGAATGTTATTTCCAAGCTTCTCCTAAGGGCCACAACATTATATAACTCAATAGCTCAGAGAGTGATTACTTTGGATCATAAGATTGACTCATATATTAGAAGTAGAAGGAACTTAAGAGGTCATCTAGTTTGACCCCTTCATTTCATAGATAGGAAAGTGAGGCCCAGAGACATTAAGTGACTTGTCTAAAATTATACAGGTAATAACTGGCTGTGGTAGTGGCAGGATTGGATGCACCAGAAAATAACTACTACAGTTGAATTTGTACTTGGCATTCTTGTTTGAAAGCACATTAGACATTTGAGGCTCAGGAAGCCAGGGGCTATTTCTGCTCTAATTCTCAAAGAGTTCTATCATCTTGAGGAAATATTAGAGAATCTAGAAATGCCAAAAGCTTCAACATTTCCTTTACCTCCCAAATGTCTAGGTCTCTAATAGACATCTATTGGGACATCTCAGCTCTTCAAGAGAATGAGAAATTTGAAGTTTGACTGATTTGCTAGCTAACGATCTTTCCTCCTACTACAAATAAATCATGATGTACTTTTCTCCTTGTTGCTTTTGCCGATTGCTGTAAAGCTGCCTTGTATTTGGGGGGATGTGCTTTAGTGTTCAATATGTTCAAATGCATCAGTCAGATTGAGCAATCAGGTACTGTTTCTCTATTCATTTGTGTTTCCCCATACACAATTCAATTGATAAACCTAAAACTCATAATCCCAACAAGTTGCTATTTTACAGAGATGTAAAACATGAAATTCAAACCTTTTCTTAGACCTCAATTTGACAATTGAGGCCCAAGAAACTCTCAGGGTATTTACACAATGACAGCCCACAGTGTCATTGATTCTCACTGCAGTAAAGCACACAGTGCATATAGACAATAGGTAGGATACTATATTGTCAACATTATGTCTGTTTTCTGGGAAGCAGTGCTATGTAGGGGACAGAGGACATGACTTGGAGTGAGGAGTCCTGGGTCCAAGTCTTACCTCAGGCACTTACCATCTCTTTGACCATGGGCAAGTTACTTACTCTTTCAAGACTAAGGTTCAACATCTTTAAAATGGAACCATCCCAGTTATGAGGCTGGCATTTGGCAAACCTGAAAGACCAATATAAATGTCACGATTACTGCTCCCTTCGCAACAAAACCTGTTCTACAGCATCACCAGAATGAAGAAAAAGGGCACAGAAATCAGGACCACAAAACTTTATACCTCAAGGAATTGAGAGGCAATTGTCTGTCAGTCAACAGAGCACTTGGCCTCCAATTTCCTTTCTGTCCTGATGTGATCCTTGGGTAAACTTTGTAGCCTTTATGCCTTCATCTGAAAAAATGTGGGCAATGGATTATATGACCTCCTATGTCTCTCCCCTGCCTAACCTATGATGCTGTAACTAAGCTGACTTGCATTTCAGTCAGTTTTGGGTTAGAAGACCTGCCCAGAGATAAAGCAACCAGATTCTGTTTTTCTATTCATTTCTGTTTCTCTGTACACAATTCAACGGACAAACCTAAAACTCACAATTCCAATAAATTGTTTTAAAGGGATGTAAAACATGAAATCCAAGCCCTTTTTATAGCCCTCAATTTGGCAACTGAGACCCATGAAACTCTCAGGGTATTCACACAATGACAACCCACAGTGTCACAAATTCTCACTGAAGCTTAGTGCCCAGTGCATGAGACTATGTAATATTCACTGATGAGATATTATTTAAACAATGGTCAATTAGCAAATTCTAATAAAATGTGCAGAGAAGTCATTAAAATGATTCATACTTGAATTTTTTGCTTCATTGTGTTCTTTATAATTGTATGCATATTGACCTTTGTAAATTAAATAATATTTTGCCTTAATTTGCATTGTAATTTTAAAGATGATTGATCTTCAATTGGCAATTGTTCCTCACCTTTTGCTTTAAGCTCCTCTTCTCCTTTTGCTTTCCAACCTCCTGGCCTTGCCTTTATCAATTATCGAAGAGTTAATGGTCAGTAAATAAGCACTTCCTTGTTCCAGAGAGGATTAATATTTAAAGCTACCCTTTAAATACTTTTGTAAAGTGAATAAGCTATTTTCAGTAAATAATCAGCTTGTAATTTTTTTTAATTTGGAATTTTCACATATATTTATGTGAGGGTAATGTTGGGAAACATGACAAGGTACTAGAAATGTTTTATATAACATGTTAAGTTTATAAAGAAATTTCTGCATGATAATCCTATAAAATAGGTATTAGTGTCATTAGTAATCACTATTTTACAAATGAAGAAACTGAGAGATTAGCAGTGGCCTGAAAAATCTGTTATCAAATCATCTTTTATCCATTTTCCGTCTTCTACATGTACGTATCATTTCCCCTGAAGAGGAAGTGGAAGAAGAAATAAATGCCAGGTATTGTGCTAAGTGACTTACAATTATTTTCTCATTTGATCCTTACAACAACCCTAGAAGGTAGGTGCTGTTATTATCCTCACTTTACATATGAAGAAACTGAGGCAAAAAGAAGTTAAGTGACTTTCCCAGAGTCACTCAGCTAATAAGTACCTGAGGGTGGATTTGAACTGTCTTCCTGACTGCAGCCTCAGTGCTCTCTCCATTCTACCACCAAACTACCTGCTAGTGAGGAGCCCCTTGAAGAAAGGAACTGTTGGCATTTCTCTTCTTATCCCCAGAACTTACCTCATGGTCTAGCTGCTAATAAGTTCTTAGTAAATTCTTGTTGATTGATTGCATAATTGAAGGATGAAGTACAAAGTTATCTTCTCCTATTCATTATTAACCTCCTGGTCACCAGAAAGTTTGTCATAGAAATCAGCAGCTATTCCTCATTTCCTTACAAGGCAAAGCAAGAGTCATTTATAGTATCTTCACCACTAGATATTTATAAAGATAGAATAATATATCAAATATAATTTAATGCAAATTCCCAAACTTCAAGAATGAAATTAAATTAAATGCATTTCCTATGATATGGGCAGGAGAAAACTGTTGCATGTTGACATCAGCTGAGAAAGTATGGAGAGAAAAAAGAGCTAAGTTAAGGGATTATGACTGAATCCTAGGATACAGCTAAATTTAAGAGATAAGGAGAATGGAGTGGATTAATAAAAGATACAGAGAATAATCATCCAAAACATGAGAGGAGCTAAGATCATCATGGAAGCCCAAAAAGGAGAGAATTTCACAGAAGAAGCACTCAGCAGTATTAAATATGGCAGATAGGTCAAGGAGAATATGAGCTGAGAAAAGGCCATTGGAGTTGGCAATTAGGAGGTCTCTTACCAATCTGTGATTCAATGAGTGTTTCAGTGACCTCAGAAATCATATGAATAAATGCATAGAAGAAAAGTTCTTTACAAATCCATAAATTCAATGCCTCTGAAATCAAGGGAGTAGAGGGATCACACACATCAGTAATCATTTTAAGACAGCTCTGGAGAAATATAAGAACTTTAGCTAATGAAAAATATGCAAATGCAGCTCATTACATTTTAGTGTTAAGTGAATACACTGAGTAATGTCACATAAATGTACTCTGCAAATTTGGAAAGGGTTTACGATTTGCTCCTAATGGTAATAGAGAAAAATTAATTCTTAATTGTAATACCTAAGGCCCTAAGGATAACACAAGGATTGGCTGCCCCAAAATAGAGTTTTTATTGAGACATAAATAATCTAAATTTGTGTGCGTTTCAAGCTTGCAAAAGTGGAATCAATTTTTGTAAATAATTTGAGTAATTTCTCTAGAATAGAACTTCCAGCATGTAATGTTGGATGAATAGAATAATGTAGCCTAAGGTAACAAGATTCATTATTTTATCTAGTCCTAATTTCATACTACAGACCTTACTAACCAGCTTCTCAGCATATAAAGTTTCAAAATAATTTAACACACCAACTGTATCTAATTGAAGATAAGACTCAGATTTCTCTCAAGAAATCTCAAACACCCTCAGGCAGCAATCACCCCCTCTGCCTCCTAAAACAAACAAACAAAAACCCCAAAAGATCAAGGGTGAAGAAGTCAAAACAGGCACTTAAATGGGACTCTGGCAATGGAGAAGGTTTTTTCCATAGTGGTTACTTAAGGCAGGCCTGGCATAGAGTAGTAAAAGTTTGTTGAACTGAACACACAGATAATTCAGTTCCAAAGATATAAGAGCAAAAGGCAAACTTAAAAACAAACTTAAAACATAAATGTGTTATTATTAACTATAGTAATTAAAGTAATCAAATCCATGCATCACTTCATTCACTTGTAAAAATAAAAAATAAAAAAACTAGGACAATGATATTGTAGCCCTGTCTGAACAGCTAAAGCAAAATCAGATGTGTCTAATAAATTTCAGGCTTGGGTCACAAGTTGTCTATTCAGTCCAGAGAGCAATGGAAATACTGCTATATGCCATTAAAGGAGGCCTCTAATGATTATCAAGCTGTAAACAATTGAATCTACCAGATTTACTATTGTTGTTGATTTGGCTACAGATATACACATTACATCTTTAAAAACTTCCTAAACAATTAGATTAGTTGTATATTTAAAAAAAAAAAAGATGCCTCTCCTTGGAAAGTCAAATCTGGTCAATCAAAACTGAAATTTTTACATCCCATAGTAAATAAAATGACTCCATTTAGATGTGTAGTTAAATTAATTGCTGGATTTATTAGGCAGCAGAGAATTTTAAACTTTGCATTTGTAATCCACACATTAAAAAAAAAGTAGCTTACAAACATTTCACATTACCCAAAAGAATAAATGCAAGTTTAAGGGATGGGAATGGGGGATGGGGGGGACGGTCAGGGTAGGAAGGAGAGAACAAATGGTATAGAGACTGAAAAAATAAAAAAAAGATTTGTCGAAGGCAATCAGAAAGCAGTAAATGCGATTAATAAAATATTTTGATTTGATTTGATTTCAGTTCAAGTCTGTGAATAGAAATATTTGAAGAAAGGCATTGTGAAATTAATTTCCTGAAAGCCAACGTGACTTATTTTTCATTTGCCCTCAAATTTTAGAAAGTCTAACATTAGTGTCCTAACAACAAGTGCACTTTGATTAGAGAAATAATGTAATTTATAAAATATTCTGTCTCTTAGAAAGTACCCCAGGTATCTTACAAGAAACAATCTAACTTAAAGGACTAAAAATATGTAAGATGGCAAGAGTGATTAGAATCTGTAATAAAAATCAAACATAAAATCACTGTACCGTGCCAAAGGCCTTTTGAAATAAAAGAGTTTCACAGAACATAAAAGGGGACTAATTCAATGATTGTCCTCAATTGGAAAGAGAGGGCATTCCATAGCCCCAGGGTAAGAGGCAGAAAGAAATTCTTAGTTGCATTCTTGAAAGTTTCAATTCAAAAAACCTCTTCCACTATGATTCCCTCATTCTTCTGTATTTATCTCCTTTTACCACAGACTCTCTGCCCAGAGAATATAATCACCAGAGAGAACTTTAACTCTGAAGGTCAATTCTAAATCTATAGATGGATGTTTCACCCGCATTCTATCCCCTCATGGGCCATTTAGTTTCATACAGAGAAATTCTGTTCACAGACAGAATGCAACCAACTGTCTCACAAATGTTCACTATTCGTTACATTGAGGACAAGGTAAGAAAACAAGGAGGGCACAGACCAAATCACCAATACTACTAGATGAAGGGAAAAAAGCATTTCCAAATGCATGCTTTTCTGACAGAGATATAAAAGCAGCATCTTTGTTAAAGGCACTTTATACCAAAATCTACAACCTTGTATTTTGAATCTCATATTAGCAGAAAGAACAAATGGTGGTTAAGCAGAATGAGAATACATATGTTTCTACAATGATTTAAAGTTTGCAAAGTACTTTCAGAAACACGACTCAGTGAGGTAGATGTTGTCATCACCACTCCCATTTTACAGATGAGGAAACTCAAGCTGTAGGGATGAAATGACTTGCCAGAATCACACAGCTAGGGCATCGTCCAAGACAGAAATTCGAACAGTTTCCCTGACTCTAGGTCCAGCACTTTTTCTACATGTGGGCATATGTGGGACACCCCCTTCTTTCCTCCGATATTGCCACCACCCTGATACAGGCCCTTATTTCCTCACACCAACACTACTGTGATAACCAAACTCCACCTCCTGACTGCAAGCATTTGTACTGTCTGTCTCCCACACTCTCCACCCTCATTTCTGCCTGCTGATTTTTCTGGTTTCCTTCTAATTCCAGCTGAAACCCTGCCTTCTACATGAAATTTTCCCAGTCCTTAATTCCAGGGCCTTCCCGCTGTTGATTACTCCCTATTTGTCCTGTACATAGCTCACCTGTGTCTGGATAGTTGTGTGCTTGAACTCTCCTCCACCACTCTGAGCTTTGCTAGAGGCAGGGTCTGTCTTTTTAGCTTTCTTTGTATCCCCAGAATTTAACGCAGTATTTGGTACATATCAGGCACTTCATGAATGCTTATTAACTGGCTAGAGTCAATCAGACTGCTTTTGAATGCTGCCTCATCTGTAAAATGAACTTTCTAGCTAGTACTAGTACTTACGAGCTGTGCGGTGCTGAAGTGGTCCTGCTTCATTTTCCTCCTCCATAAAGTGGGATAATAATAGCATCTGTTCAGCCAGGTTGTTGTAAGGATCAGATAAGGTGACACAGTTAAAGTGCTTTGCAAACCTTGAAATTCTGTGTTAGTTATTAGTCTTATTATTATAATACGTTGCTCTATACAATTCTCTTTGTATGACAGGAACTTAATAAATGTGTGTGTAAGTTGAATTCTTTGCAAGATAATCTTTCCTGTGATTGACTCACAATTACCCTCGGTCAGTGGTCAGTGGCTTCTTAATGGAAAAGAGCAAGTTAGGGTTATTATTCATAAAATCTCAGCTAAACATAGCCCAATTGAAAGGGAGAAAAGGGGGAGAAGAGTTGAGAAAGCAGGAGGAGGCATTCAATTGTATCACTGTCCCAACCCACAGGACAGCCCACATCCTCCAATGATATCCTCACAATATCAAAAGAACTCCAGGAAATACTTCTGTGGTGAACTTTTGGGGAGATGTAGTTAAGAGTCACACATACTTGGGAAGATGGATGAGTTGCTATTTGCACCTTTGAAGGGAATACCCTCATTTATGAGATCAAAGACACCTGGAATGTAAAATTAGAGTATAATATAGTCCTTGGGTGTGACCTTATGACTGAATCCAAATTTTACAGAAAAAATTCTTTTATTAAGGGTATTTCTTCTGTGAAGTTTGGATTCAGTCAAAGGGCTGAACTTGAGGACACAAAAAACCTCCAGGCCACATTATGCCTGGATTATGCCCTAGGTCCACCACCATTAATTGTCACATAATAGGCATTTAATAAATATTTCTTGAAATGCACTGAATTGAATGAATCTGGAGCTATGCAAGAATCCTCCATTTCTGTGTCTTTTTCAAGATATCATCTTCTTTTTCACCCAATGTCCTCTTACACATGATAAATTCCAAGCAAACATTTGTCTCTGCAGATAAATTTGTTTGCTTTCTTAGTCAGAAAATGAAAGTATATAAGCCAACAAATATCTCTTTGCTCCAGTTCCCAACAGTGGCCCGCTTCCTTTGCACCTCCCACCCCCCCCCCAACCCTACCCCACCCCTAATGGAGATGTATGCAGGGTCTAAGACTGACTGATGCCCTCTTGGGGTGGGAACTGAGAGGTCACATCTTGAAAATCTCTGGGTAAGAAGGAAGCATACTTACCAGGAGAACCAGTTAAGATCTGTAACTAGGAAGATGGATCATGGAAATAAAGCACCCAAAGTTTTCTGTTATATCTGAAGGAATAGTCAGGTCCAAACAATGATCACACCAGATATAATAAAAGGAAAAGTCTGAAGTTGATTAGAATTATTAAGTACTGAGGCAACCAGAAGAGATTCACACTGGACAGAGTTCTCATGATTTTCCACATTAAATAATTTTATGTGCATTCACATCACATTTATGCCAGAATGCTCTTGGCCACCTTCTTCCTCCAGCTCAACCTGAAGGCTCTTTACTCTCTTCTCTTCCTGCACTCACTGTTCTCTATGGTCATAAGATGAAGCATTTATAGAGTTGGAGGGGACTGAAGAGCCTATGCCATCCACCCCCTCACTTTAAATAGAAGAAAAATCAGGCTCAGAAAGGCTGACTAACATGTCTGACCCAAGACCTTCTGTTTCTAAACCCAATGACTTCCAGAGTCCCTATCAGCAATAGTTCTAAATGGGCAGTGAATATTAACAACGGAAAGAGGGATATTCAAGTAATCATGAAACCTTAGAAACCTTGTAACATCTCTTTGATACCATGAAGCCTGTGTTTACACAGCATATGTTCTGTATTTATCTTCTCTTGTCCTATTTTGTATTGATTAATATGGCAGGTAACTTCAAATCCTCTTTGATATGGATGGGATACAAATAGAGAAAAAGATGATAATAATTACTGTTGTTGTTGAGGTGTTCAGTCATGTCTAACTTTTCATGACTCTGTTTGTAATTTTCTCAGTAAAGATATTGAAGTGGTTTGCCATTTCCTTCTCCAGTTAATTTTAGAAATGGGGAAACTGATAAAATAATGACATAATAATAATACTAGCCTTTATATCAAACCTGCATATCATAGGAATGTAAATTTGTAAGATCTTCCCTGTCCCTAGGTTAAGTGCACCTGGAGCCTGTGGTGGGAGGCTTGTGTTTCAGGAATGCCCACAACTTGGTGCTTTGTGATGGGGCAGTGGGTCAAGAGGGTTGTTGCATTCTCTGACCCAGGAGAAGGCTATATAATCCCTGATGTGAGGCTTTGTTTTGGGGCTCACTTTGAGAAGTGTTGTGTGATTTGACCAAATGAAACTCTGGGCAGCCGTTAAGAGCCTCCCAGCTTTGAAAACCCAAATGTTGATGCTTCCCTCTCTGGTAACTGTGATTTGGTATGGAAGTAATGGTTGGACAGTTTGGAAGCCTGTCTGCTTGATATGTTTTTTCTGTTTTCTTGTAACTTCTGTTTGTATACTCTGAAGTTCGGGGTGCTGACCTTTTCCCCCTGAACTAGGTAAACGATATATATTTGACTGATTAAAGTTAACTTGTTAACCCATTTTGAGTTGCTTTCCTTTAGAAAAGCAGATCTAAGAACCTGTGTTGGAAGCAACCCTGGGGATGCTGGGGTGCTTGCTGCTATACTGCACAACTTGGCAGTAGCTAGGGGCTAAAATTAAAATAGGCTAAACTTCTTTGTGTCAAAGATAGATTAGACTAGAGACACACAATGGTTGATTACCATGAGTCACATGACAAACAGGAGAGAGTATGCCATGATGACCCTACATTTTTCCTGGGCTGCCTGAAATCCTTTGGTGGACTGTTTATGGGCCTGATTCATATAGGCCCTTAATGTTTTCAAAGTGATTAATAAATATTTTCTCATTTTATCCTCACAACAACCCTGTTATAGTGGTGCATTATTAGCCCCATTTTATAGATGAGGAAACTTAGGTAGATAGAGGTTAAGTGACTTGATCTGGTCATACTCCTAGGAAGTGTTTGAGGAAAGATTTGAACTCTAGTCTTCCTGACTCCAGAGTGAGTGTTCTGTCTACTGTACCACCTAGCGGCCAAATAGAAGGAAGGTAGTGAAAAAAGAGCCTGAATTCTGCCTCTGACACATACTGGCTGTATGACCCTGGTCAAGTCCATTTAAGCATCTACAAGCAACCCACTAAGACTATAAGTTTCTGAAGTATTTCTGAATCCCTAGTGTAGCCACCTACCACCCCACCTCTATCATAACCAAAACCAAAACCAACAAGAAGACCATAATGAGATGTTTTAATAATAATAGTTAAATGAGAAGCTTTGTACTGAGATCTTATATCACCAAGGCAATATTCACAACACCAACAGCAACTCTGATATGCCAGCATATTTCTGAATCACAAAATATAAAAGACTCTCCATTTAGAAGACAGAAGCAAACCATTTATTCTGACACCAGAAAGCCGAATTCCAACACCAGAAAACTGAATCCATCATAGCAACAAAGAATTTAAAATATATTATCACTGCAGGAAGCAATACCATTCCAAAGCTTTCCCCCTACTCAGGCCTTCCTGCAAACAAACACTCACAATCCTAGCTGTCCACTTGCCTTTGTCCTTCCTCTCTCTCCCTCAGCTCTGACTGCTCTAACTCATTTCCTGCTCCACCCTTTCAGCAAACTTCTCCCACCAAAGGCTCTATGTGATTATATTAGGCCTATTAAAAAGAAGGGAAGATCTTCAAATTCCCATTACCATTACAGCTGTCTGGCTCTTACTGAGGTTCAAATTGTCATATACAAAGCACAGAGCAAAGACCATAATAGAACAGTTGATAATAATCACTAGTAGAATGGGGATCTTCACCAAGAGTTCTTGAGTTAAATGAAACAAGATTTGGGCCAAAACATGTGAAATTTTCACACTGAGGGGAAATTCTTAAAATGCCTCTAGCAAATAGGTGGCATTGTCTAAAACCCATAAAGGTTAAATGACTCAGCCAGGATCACACAGCTACTGTCAGCCACAGGACTTGAATCCCATGTCTTTTACACTCCATCCACTAGATCATGCTATGTCTAGTGTGTGGGAGGGGAGGGGGAGACATATACATATATACATGTACATATTAGTTGAGGTAGTAAAATTCCTAATTCTTACATGTATATGTAAGGAATACATACATAGAAGATCTAGGAATTCTACTATTTTAACAAAGGTTCTCTACATTTAATGGTCAAATAAACCACATTTCTTGCGCCATTTTTTCCTCTTTGTACTTCTTGGAAATTACCTCCAGTTATGTTTAAAATGGAAGGACTTGATTCCAAAGATAATTCTGTCCTTGCTAATGAAGCATTATTGTATGCATCATAAAGCTCTATAAAATTAACATGTGATTCATATCTTGACCACAGAAAGCTTTGCTACTCATGTTTTTCAATGATCACTCTAAATCCAATTTTGCCTTTCAGTAATGAATTTGTCATGTGAGAGAAAGGAAAACTCCCTAAACCAATCCATTGTTGTGGAGTAATTAATGTGATTTTTGCTATGTAAATTTAAAAATCTTACACTTAATCATTTCTGAAACCAAATAGGAAAAGAAAAAAAGCTGATTTCTAATTATGAAAATAAATTCCTACATGTTTAATTTGGAGCCCAATATGCTCCAAAACAAAAAACTCACCAGCCTCTGAGAACTTTGTATCCAAGGGTCATTGAATATCTAAATTTTCCTAGTATACCAAAATCTTTGACAAGCTTTGACAAATAACATTATACCATTTATTCACAAGGAAATGTTCACTTTTTTATCACTTGAAAGCATTTTTCTCAGAACTATATGCAGGTATTGCATACTAATGGGATCCCATAAATAGTTATGAGACATCCAAATCAGTCAAGAGGTACTTATGAAGTATCTGCACCATGCCAGACAGTGCTAAGCACTGGTAATACAAGGACAAAAGTAAAACAGTCCCTGCCCTCAAGAAGCTTGCATTCTAATGGGGGAGAGAGCATGTACATATACAGGAATATGTAAAATATATGCGAATAGAATACAAGGGTAAACTTGGAAGACAAAGTGTAAGCAGCAAAACGCACCAGGAAAGACCTCTCACACTAAGTAGAGCTTACATTGAAAGCTGAAGGAAATGAGGGGTCCCAAGAGGCAGAGATCTTGATAATGACATTCCAGGCATTGGGTGTAATGAGTGCAAAGGCATGAAGAGGGGAGATAGTGTATAGTGTGTGAGGAACAGAAAATTTTAGAGGAAGACAACTTCTTCCTCTGTCCACCAATTTCTGCCAGGAGCAGGGTAAGCTCCCAATGAGTATCAGACCAAAAGGCCTTTCTTTATACCACATCTGGAGTTGAATGGTTTACTAATGACTGACAATTTCAATGACCAGTGGCAAGAGACACAGTAACCTGTGGGGTTTGGCTGACTCTTCTCCATTGAGCCAACCCTAAAAGATTTCATGAAACAGTTTAAGAAAGCAAAGCCACTGCTGTCTTCATTGATGCCTCCACTTTTGTTTTTGTATACCCACCAACAAGCACAGGGTAAGCCCTTTGAAAATGCTTATTGGTTGGCTGTCCAAAAAAAGTCACTCTGGATAGGTTGCTGCACAGTGGAGTTGCTGGGCTACCAGAGAGCATTGGGAAGACTCCTGGCACTAAAGAGGGAATGTTCATAGGACTACAGAGATATAAAACACAAACTTCATCTACTTGCCAGAGCTGGCCTTGGAAACAAAAGAGTGAGACAATGACAGAAAGGGTGGTTTAAGTGAGTTCCCTGAGCCAAGTTAACTAAGTTTTTGCTAACATGAGCTCTTTACAAGTGCAATGTTCCGATTGAAGTTTCTCTGAAGACTCTCACAGTTCTCACTAAAATGAATCTAGGGCAGAAGGGAGAATCTCCCCAGAGGTGCTCATTCTAATTAAGAACGATAATAAAAATCTCCATTAAAACCCTTACTCTGGGCTACCCATTAGGACCATGACTAGAGTGACATCAGTCTTTCTTCCAGGGTTAAGTATCTCTATTTGCTCCAGTGCAGCGAATATTAAACTATAGGAACGCTTGGGTCCTATAGGAGATTTCCAGAAATGTACAAAAATTTTTTGGCAATGCCATCTGATTTGTTTGTAACAGATCACCTTCTTTTGGAGGGGAAAGGGAATTTATTAAAAAGCCTCTAACTCCTCATTTTATGTGTCATAGGAAAGGGGATTAAGGGTTAAATCAGCCTGACTTCTTTGAGAAAATGCAGTGAGTGAGGGGGCAGTACCTTCCTATAAAAAGTATCACGATTACTTACCAAGTGGCCCAGTAAGGTCGGGGTTCAGAGAAACTCTCAGTGGAACTCAATATAAACTGAAGCTAACTCATCATCCCAGTTCATGGAGAAGAATATATTTACTCTGATATTTCCATTAGAAATCTTTCCTGATCTCCCAGTTGCTAGTGCCCTGCCTCCCCAAACTGCCTTGTATTTATATTGTATGTACTCTGTATATAGTTAATAGCAATAATATTTAAATAATGCCTTAAGGCTTGCGAAACACTTTTATATAATACAGTTGATGCTCATTCATGGTACTTATGTTCTATGAAGTAGTCCTTGTGAATACCAAATTAGCAAATATCGAAGCATTGCTCCTAGAGGAAATAAAGGGTTAGGTTCCTATGAGCTTTTGGTCACAATACTTACTTTAGTACTTTTTGGAGCATCTTCACAAGCAGATTGGTGAGTTTCCTCTTCCTTTTTCTGGATGTACCATTTTGTTGATTCATTAATATTGAACTCGTGGCCAATAGCACTATAACTCATGCCTGAACAAAGCTTATCTAACATATGTGTTTTCTCCATAAGGCACATTACAGACTTCTTGCACTTAGGAATGCTACACAACACTTCAGTCTTATACTTGGGGGCCACTTTAAACAATGAAATCACCAACGAAAGGCCCAAAAAAAAGTGATGCTGAGCAGTCCGTGAAAAAGACACTTGTGTGTACAGTATGAGAACTAAAATAAAAAGGCATCTTGTTTAACCCTCAGCTGGGAACATGTGTACTGGTTAACTCAAATTTTCACTATTCTTGGCACGTTCATAAATAATCACAAAAATACCACAAGTACTAATTTGGGGGAAAAAATTTTAGCAAGTAGGTGAGTCTGCAAATAATGAGGATTGATTGCATATATTGTGGTGTGTTGTGTGTGCATGTGTGTGTGTGTCACGTTGCTGTTTTTCAGTTGTTTCAGTCTTGTCCAGCTCTTCATAACCTTCTATGTAATCTTTCCTGGTACCGATACTAGAGTGGTTTGCCATTTCCTTCTTCAATTCATTTTACAATTGAAGAAACTGAAGCAAACAAGGTTAAGTGACTTGTCCAGGATCACACAGCTAGTAAGTTTCTGAGGCTGGATTTGAACTCAGATCTTCTTGACTCCAGTCCTATCACTCTATCCACTGAGCCCTCTAGCTGATCTTATATGATACTTATATATGTATATACACCTAATTTGATCCTCATGACTACTCTGTGAAGTAGGCGCTATTATTTCCATTTCAGAGATGGAGAAACTGATAAACTGATGTCATGGGAGATTAAGCAACATCTTCACTGTCATACAGTCAATTAAGTACCTGAGGCAGGGTTCATTCTCAGATTTTCCTGACTCTAAGGCCAGCATTTTACCAGTTACTCCACCTAATTTCAATAC
Source organism: Petaurus breviceps papuanus (assembly GCF_028583685.1). Classification (NCBI taxonomy): domain Eukaryota; kingdom Metazoa; phylum Chordata; class Mammalia; order Diprotodontia; family Petauridae; genus Petaurus; species Petaurus breviceps. Next base: position 4,440,022 of record NW_027186645.1, on the reverse strand, counting down.
TCATATGGTCGTGTGTTTTCCTCCCATAAGCTACAGGCTCCTTGAGGACAAGATTGTTCACTTTTTTTCTTTGTAGCTGCCCGCAGGCAGCTAGACAGCAATAGATAGAGTACTGAGTGTAGGATCAGGAAGACCAAGTTCAAATATAGCATCAGATGTGTCTAGCTGTGTGATGGGGAAGTCACTTAACTACTGCCTGACTCTATTTTTTCATCTGTAATGTGGGGGTGATAAAAGGATCTACCTCCCAGGGTTGTTGCGGGGAGTAAGGAGATAATAAAGCACTTGGGTTCTAGGTCATACTTTCCAACAATGCACTCAATATCTATAGTGAAGTATGGATTTATACTTACAGGAACCTAGCAAGGAAGCACATGATAGGAATGTCCATGTTCTTAGCCCATGTTCACAATTTGGAACTGTAGACTTTAATGTTCTTGGTCTAGTCAGGAAAATTCTCTTTCTCTCTCTCTCTCTGTCTCTCTCTCTCTCTCTCTCTCTGTCTCTCTCTCACACACACACACACACTCACACACACACACACACAACTGCTTCTGTACTTATTGTTTGACATTGGTCTTTTCCTCTTCCCTCTTCAGATGGGTAAATCCAATTCTCTTTTCTATTCAAAATTATTTATAAGCTCTTCCCATTTGTACTCACTCTTTAAAGATATTTAGAAGGTACTACTTTTAAAATGCAAATAGTAATCTTTTTAAGCTGAAGAACTGAAAAGCTCATCACTGACTCTCTCTAGGCTATACAGATCAACTTAGACAATTTATTCACTCACAAAAATTCAGTGTTTTACAATCAGAACAGGGTTCCCAGCAATACAGCTCAGGTTGACTAATCAAGGCAAAAAAATCTAGATAGAAAACGTCAAAACACCCTTGAATTTCACTTCTTGGGCCAGACATGGCAGCAGAGAGCAGTGGGCCCTTATGAAAAGAGAGGCAAGAGAGATTCACCTCTCCCAGCCTACGTGGTACTGAAGGGCAACAGCCACTGCTGAAGTTTTTAGCCAATAAAATCAATTCTCTTTCCCATCAATCAGAAATCACTTAGTAGAAGCTTTGTATCAGCTGACTGCTTCTAAAAACCACATTTCTAAAAGAGCTGTCTCCCTGCTGTCTCTTCAATTCTTCTGCTCAGGTTCCTATGTATGGTTCTTCTATCAAGTTCCTATACCTGGTTCCTAACTCTTCAATGGCTTAAATGAAAGCCTCCTTACTCTTAGTGATTTGCCTTTCACTTAAAAAGACATAACTTCCAAAACAAGCTGTGTAACCTTGGGCAAGTCAACTCCAATTGCCCTACCCTACCCCCTCCAAAAAGCAAAAAAGCAAAACAAAACTAAAAGACATAACCCCCCAACCTTCCCCTATAAGATTTAGTCCCTTTTAAATCATACTTCAGTCTCCAAGTTTTCCATGATTTCTTTTTTTTCTCATTTTTAGCCTCTTTAGTCATAAAACTTATAAGTAAATAAGTTGAGGTTGCCACAATTACCTCAAGCTTTTACATCTTCAATACAGTTCAATGGTACTTTTGGTATCTTTGAAATTGTTCTTTACATTTATACATCAGTCATTAAAAATATTTTTTTTCATACAGTCTCTTTAAAACATTAAACCATTCACATATGCAAGTAATGTATCATTCTACATCATTCACAATATGATTCATTTTTTTTACATCTATGTGACAATTAATTATCTGTTGAAAGCTATTCAAATATCATCTGAAAGCAATTTTTATTAAAATAAAATTTGTTTCCCATTTATTTTAGGTCTCAAAATGTTCACCTACAACAGTACAATTTCTTACATCCTCAGATAGTTAATAAATTTCTTTATGTTTATAGTAAGGTAGAATCTATTCTCAACATTCACGGTACTTGTATTTTATAAAGTTGTCGTGAACATTGAATTTACAAATACTGGGCTATTGCTCCTAGTGGAAATACAAGGACAAATTCAAGTGACCCTCTGGTCATGTTTACTTTAGCACTTTTTAGAGCAGACTCATATACAGATTCCCTCTGCCCTTTTCTGGATATACCATATTATTGATTCATTACCAATGAACTCATGGCCAACAACACTATAATTCACACCTGAACAAAATTTATCTAACATATGCATTTTTTCCATAAGGTACATCACAGACTTCTTGCATTTAGGAACATCAGACAGCACTTCACTACTATGCTTGGAAGCCATTTTAAACAATGAAACCATCATCAAAAAGCAGAAAAATTCAAAAAGATGTGGTATCAGACATACAAAAAAAAGACATTTACTAATAATATGAGAACTGAAATAAGAATACAGAGAGTTGCCTTGTTCAACCCTTACTGGTTCCATGTGCATCAGTGTAATGCGAATGTAAATTTTAAAGATCTTCCCTGCCCCTAGGCTAAAGTGCACCAGAAGCCTGGGGAGGGAGGCTTGTTTTTCAGTAGATACTTTTTGATTGGCCAGTGGGTCAATAAGGTTGTTACATTCTCTGAGCCAGGAGAAGGCTATATAAGCCCTGATGTGCAGCTTTGTTTTGGGACTCACTTTGAGAAGTGTTCTGTGATTTGATCTGAATTCTGGGAAGCCGTTGTTGAGAGTCCCCCGGCTTTGAAAAACCCAGAATGTGGAAACCCAGATGTTGACTGGGTGTGGATGTAATGGTTGGACAGTTTGGAAATCTGTCTACTTGATGTTTCTGTCTTGATAATTATGCCTGTATACTTTGAGGTTCAGGGTGCTGACCTTTTCTCCTGAACAAGGTAAACGATATATGTCTGACTGATTAAAGTAAGCTTGTTAACCCATTTTGAGTTGCTTTCCTTTAACAAAGCAGATCCAAGAACCTGTGGTAGCTGCAAACCCTGAGGACGTTTGGGGTGCTTGCTGCTACAATCAGGCAACTTGAACTTTTACCACTCTGTGCATGTCCCTGAATGGCCAAAAGAAAGCACTGCCAAGTATTTATTTTGGGTTTGCAAATAAATTTTAAGCAGTAAAAGAATTCAAAAATATGGAATCTTTGAACAATGAAGATGAACTTTACTTTTTTCTGCCCTTTCCATCACTAACATATGCCATATGAAAAGAGTCTTAAAGAGAAAGAATACTTTAAAAAAAAACCCTCCCTTGACTTGACTTTCCCATCTTATATCTCACCTCTCTTTCATAGTCAGATTGTAGAAAATACTGTCTGTTCTTACCTCTCTTTTAATCAACTTCTAAATCGTTTGCAATCTAGCTTTCAATTTCATTACTCAACTGAAATTGTTCTTTCTAGAGTTATGAATGGTCTATAATTTCTAAGTGCTATGACTTTTTCTCTGTGGTCATCCTTCATGACCACTCTGCAGCATCTGGCACTGTTGCCTGCCCTTTTCTCCTCTCTTAGATTAAATGACATTGATCTCTCTTGGTTTTCTCCTATCTACCCAACAGCATATTCTCTCACTCCTTTCCTGGATCATCATTCATATTTTGCCCACCTGACTGTGGGCATTTCCCAAGGCTCCATCCTGAACCATCTTAACTTTTCTCTCTACAGTTTCTCAATGACTTCATCAACTCCATCTTCTATCTCTATACCTTTGTACATGGGTATCCCTATACCCATCCTCCCTTCACTTCTTAAAATCCCTTTCTAGCTTTAAAACTTAGTCAAAAGTCTTTTTCTATGTGAAGCTTTTCCTAATTCCCCTTAAATGTTAGTCCCTCCCCACTGTTGTATTAATTATGTATGTATTTTGTATACAGTATCATATGTACATGTTCTCTTCCCTGCTAGAATACCGTGTTTCCCCGATAATAAGACCTATCCCGAAAATAAGCCCTCCCCTTACTGTGTAAGATTCCTCTAAAATAAGCCCTCCCCTGAAAATAAGCCCTATTGAGATTGCTACTGTAGTGAAGGTGATCCCCTGCACTACACGCTACATTACGGTACCCTCTGTATGCACCGTTCCCCCCCCACCCCGCCCCGGGTGAAACGCACGCTGAGCTCCGAGCTGCATCCAATCAGAGCTGCAGCAGTGAGCACGTCATCCTGTTCTTCCCCAGTGATTTGCTTATTGAATAAAGGTACATTTTTTTGTTCACATTTACCTGTTTATTAAAATTGCTGTCAATGTTCATTAAAATAAGCCCTCCCCTGAAAATAAGCCCTCTGGTGTTTTTCTGTCCAAAAAAATTAATAAGACAGTGTCTTATTATCGGGGAAACATGGTATATGCTGCTTGAAAGCCAGGCCTATTTAATTGTTGACTTTATGTCTACAGTGTCTAACATAGTGCTTACTGATTAATTGACTGATTCCTTGATTTATAGAATAAGATCATTCTTGAATAGGAAAAGACTTCTAAGCCTACGCAGTTGAAACTCTAACTGAAGAGAAATTCCCTCCTCAAAATCTCCAACTAATGGAGTAGCAGCTTATGCTTGAATGTCGGATATTGGTACTTGCTATCTAATGTGTTAGCTATCCCGTTCAGCAACATGTTCTCTACAGATTTAATAAGTGTATAATTTATATCTTTATGAATACCATTAATAAATATGTTAAAAACACGAAGCCAACAAGTCCTTGGGGGCACTCCACTATAATGCTCCTTCATTAATGAGTACTCCTTGGGTCTGCTCATTCATCTAGTTCCTAAATCCACCTAGCTGGACCTAGCTTAGATCTAGCTTCTTGTCTGCAAGTTTAGCACAAAAGAATTTTTCAATTACTTTGCAAAAATTTAGGTCACCATGCCTATATCGTTCCACTAATCTGTCTATATTAGTCATTCGGTCAATAAGGTAAATGGGATTAGTCTAGTATGATTGAGTCTTAATGAAACAAGTGACAAGAATTTCCTATTCAAAATTCTCAAATTATACTTTAAAAGAATAATAAATCATTTACATATGTATGTATATGTATGTGTATCTATACATATATATGTATGTGTGTTTGTATAGGTAAGATGTGTGTTACCCACATAGGATGGGGTTGTCTAAATGAGGCTCGTGGTAGGCATTGATAGATAGTTCTTGAATCCTGATATTCCTTCTCTACAGGAGACAAATTCCTGTCTTGTTGGAAGCAGGAGATAGACCACGAGGTTAGACACTCTTTCCTCAAGTATCTCAGTGGAGTCCCTCACTAAAATTTTACCTGAACGCCCCCCCCCCCACTACTAGTCTAGGAGGACAATTTTAATTCCAAACAAAACAATTGCTTCCCTCATCTGTATCTCTTAAATAAGGGTGGGTTGCTCCATACACCGACTAGATTGGTGACTTCCCCCTAAACACTGGTTATGTAACAGAAGGCTATAAATAATGATGTGTGAACACATTTAAGAAAAACAAAAAACAGAAATTTAAGACATAATGCAGATTAAAATATACCAGAAAAATAGAGCAGAGGGAATATGTTCTTTAGAAGGGACCAAAATGAAATCTCAGCTCAAACAACAGAGAGGCCCTGATCTCACCCAAGAAGAAATTCCTCAAAGTCTTTGGGGAGGACACTGTAAATCAGGAAAATATTAAGGATCTGGTTTCCCCTATATGTTCCTGAGCTTCAAAATTGCTTTTTTTCTCTCTCCCCTGGAATTGTACCCCCAAAATTACCAGAACCAATTCTGTCTTTCTCAAAACAAAAATGCCCTTCTTTTCCCCAAATTTCTTACACCAAGTCCTCCAATCAAGCAGACATGAAACACTGTGTCAGCACTGTCTCTACCAGCTGTCATGTCTTAGCAGCAGCATTCAAAAAATGCCCAAGGCTAGGCCTGTATGCAGTCACAGAATCTTTTTCATTCCAGTATCTTGGCAGAAATTAGTCTCCCTTTGAGCTGAAACTTCTAAAACCATAAATGTTCCTTTCTTCCTTCTTTCCTTTCTTGATTTTCTTCATTTTCTTCTTCCTCCTTTTTTTAAAAAATATATGCATGCATTACAACAATGAAATACCACAGGTTCAAATCCTACTCCACCTAAAAATAATATACATAGATATAGATAATCCATACCTGTGATTTCATCAATGTACAGCTCTTTATCTGTAGCAAGTCCTTCCATTGATAGAAACTGCCAGACTGTCAGATTATTTATAATTCCATAGAGTTGTCTGGGGCACCTAGAGATTAAATAAATAGATCATGGTCACACAGCCAGTATGTGTCTGAGGCAGGACTGGAACACAGATCTTACTGATTCCAAGACCAATCCCCCATTCCCTAGATCACACTGTCCCTCCTATATAGGTACTGATGCATAATTTCATTAACTTAAGATCAATGAGTTTAAAAATGAAACTAACTGAGAAAAGTCAACCTATTAACCCTATGTAGTATGAATCATGAAAGCTCTGTGATGGAGTGGAAATTGCATAAGATTTAATAGAAGGTATAGATTTGACTACATTTTCATTTTCCTAGCTGTTTGAGTTTGAAATGTCACTTAAAATTTTTTGAGGATACTAGAAAAGGAGAAAGGAAAAGGGAGACCATTTTATTCTAAGAACAGGGAAACTGAGCCCTAAAAATCTTAAATCATTTATCTAAGATCATCCAGATAGATACAGAACTGCAGCTAGAAACCAGGTATTGTTTTTGCATGGAATTTAGCAAGTGGAGCACAGAAGTAGGATGGAAGAGACTCATGAAAAGAGACTGAAAAGAATAGAAATGAATAATATTTTACTTATTTTTTAAATTTTTCAACATGCATTTTTATAAGATTTTGAGTTTCAATTTTTTTCTTTCTCCCTTCTTCCACTCTCCCCTCTCCCCTCTCCAAGACAGCAAGTAATCTGATATAGGCTATACATGTACAATCATATTAAACATACTTCCCCATTAGTCGTGTTGTCAATGTAGAATCAGAACAAAAGGAAAAAACTATGAGAAAGAAAAAACAGAAAAAGAGAAAACAGTATGCTTTGATTTACATTGACTCCATAGTTCTTTCTTTGAATATGTATAGCATTTTCCATCATAAGTCTTTTGGAATTACTGTATTGATGAGAAGAACTAAGTCTATCAAAATTGATCATCACACAATGTGGCTGTTACTGTATACAATGTTCTCCTGGTTCTACTCATTTCACTCAGCAACAGTTCATATAAATCTTTCCTGGTTTTTCTGAAGTCTGCCTGCTCATCATTTCATATATCACAATAGTATTCAATTACATTCATATACCCCAGCTTCCCCAACTGATGGGCATCCTTTCAATTTCCAATTCTTTGCCACCACAAAAAGAGCTGCTGTAAATATTTTTGTACATGTGGGTCCTTTTTAAATTTTTTACGATCTCTTTGGGATATAGACCTAGTAATGTTGTTGCTAGATGAAGGGTATGTACAATTTTATAGCCCTTTGGGCATAGTTATGAATAATTTTTTTCAAGAACTTAAATAAGGCAGGGTATTGTGAATGATTCCCAACAATTTCTTTAGGTGTCAGTCAGGAGCCCTCATGTCATGGGTCACCTGCCCCTGTCTAGGGGGAAATTTTTTGAACATTCACCTCACCATTTATTGTCCTCCTACTCCAAATAATGATAATGATAATAACTAACATTTATGTAGTATTTTAATAGTTACAAAGTGGCTAACAAATAGTTATTTTATCCTTACACCTATGTGAGAGAGGTGCTATTATTATTCCCATCTCAGAAATGAGGAAACTGAAGCAGGCAGCAGTTAAGCAACTGGTCCAGGGTCATACAACCAATCAAACGGTACCAAAACATTAGTCACTGGAGTGTTACTGATCAAAGCTCTAAAGTTTCCATTTTCTTGTCTTTTCTCTAAAATAGAGACTCCAATCATAAAATTGTTTCATAAATGGCAAACAGCTTTAGATATTTTTCAGGGAAGACCAATATGAAGGAAGGAAGGAAGGAAGGAAGGAGGTAAGGGCTATGAAAGGAAGGAAGGAAGGAAGGAAGGAAGGAAGGAAGGAAGGAAGGAAGGAAGGAATATAGATTAAATATCTGCAGCAAGATTTAGGCAAGATATTCAGGAAAACATCTTATCCAAAGTATTTTGATGATCTGGGATATATTACTGAGAATCCATGAGATTGCTTTGCTATAAACTGTAATGAGGTGGCAATATTTTTTTTTCTGGAATACTTGGAAAACTGTTTACAAAAATCCTACTTGTCAGGAGCGGCTAGGTGGTGCAGTGAATAGAGCACCAGCCCTGGAGTCAGGAGGACCTGAATTCAAATCTGGACTCAGACACTTAACACAAAAACTAGCCATGTGACTTTGGACAAGTCACTTAACCCCAATTGCCCTCCAAAAAGCAAAAAAAAAAAAATCCTGCTTGTCTCACAAAAGCTACATTAACTCTATGAGTGAAAAAGGAAATTAGAGTCTTCTCCCCTTCTTCCTGCTCTTCCTACTCTACCTCACAATAGTCTCCTCATCTCACCAAGACTAGAAGTGAAGGTGCTACTCACCAGCTGATCTCACTATTGAGCAATCTGGAAGCTCTGAGTTGCTCTGTTTCTGACCTAGAATGGTTCACCCTTACTTTAGGCAGCCTAGTGGCCCTCTGTCCTACTCTCCCAATCCTAGAAGTTCACCAAATTGCTAAAGAATTTAGTAAGGTTATTTGATTGACCCCAGTCAGCTAGAACTGCCATACTCAAGTGATTCACCATCCTCAGCCTTTGTCAAAGCAGAAATTAGAGCCTTGTGCCACCATCCTGACTTAGTCATTTTTCTTTTGTTTTTATTCTTTTTTGTTTTGTTTTAGTCATTTTTCTAAAACAATAAACAAAAGAACATCTTGTTTCCTTGTGATCTTGGGTATTCTATTTCCTCTTTTCCTATTTTTTTTTAATGCCTCCTTCACCCCTTTGCAATTCATAGCCCTGTATAATCATTAGGGTCAAAAGATCTTGTGAAAATGTGAGTGTGTAACCTACTTTTACATTAAATCATTGATACCTCATTTCATATGGTTGGTCAAATTAGCAGGGTCAAGTAGAACATTCTACTCACCTCATTAGGTATTCTGCTAAAGAGTCCATCATTTCTGTACTCTAAAGCATGGTCCTGTTTTCAGATACATCTTGGTATTTGTACTTGTCTGCTTCTTAAAACTCTCTTTTCACAAAAATATGGGATAGAAGAACATATTTGTTATGGCCTTAATACTAGTGCCTTCCCTCTGAAAATAACATCAATATGTTATTTTCTTTTAAGTATATATCTGTATATATCTTTTATGTGCATAGTTGCTTGCATCAGGTCTCCATTAAACTATGAGCTCCTCAAGGATAGGTGATGTTTTGCCTTTCTTCATACCCACAAAATTTAACACAGTGCCTGGCACATAGCAAGTGCCTATAAAATCCTTGTTGATTGACCAACTGAATGACTAAGAGAGAAAAGGGACATCTGCCCATGGTAAAAGCTCAATTTTCTTAAAAACCCTCTTGAAAGCCAAATGAAAAAGGAATGGTTTCCATTAAACCAACTCAAGCATATTTTAAACCTCAAATAAGTGTGTGATATGATGCAGAGGCATAAGAGGCAAGAGAGTATTGTGGCTAGAATGCTGGACTTGGAGTCTGGAAGGACTGAGTCTCAGTCCTGCCTCAAACTCTTGCTAGCTATGTGGCTCTAGGCAAGTCATCTTGACATCCCTTAGTCTCAGTTCTATCTATAAAAAAAGAGGATAAGTTAGTGCCTAACTCTCAGTGTTCTGAGGATTAAATGAGATATGTAAGGTTCTTTAAAACATTATATGTTTAGATATGCATATGTATATTATATTAAAACTATTCTTATTATTTTTGTCTAAAGAAAAGAAAATGAAGACACACTGAAGACTTGGATTCTAGGGCTGGCTCTGCTATTAACCCCAAGACAAGCTTCTTAGACTCTTTATTTAGCAATTTCTTCACTTGTCAAATGATAGACATAAATAACAGCTACAGATATCCCAAAGAGTTGTTGGGAATAATATCATAGGATTATTGATTGAGAACTGAAAGCATCCTTAAGGGAGCAACTAGCCTGCTGATTGGAGAATGGTTAAATGAGCTCATGTAAGTGAAAGAAATGGAAAATTACTGGGCTGGAAAAAAATGAATATTATGAATACAGAGAAATTTGGAATTGACATATGAACTGATATAAAGTGAAATAAGCAGAACCAGGAAGACAAAGTACACAAGGATTCCATCCATGATAATGTGAATGTAGAGAATCACAACAAAACAATAGAAATTGAGTGTTGCAAAATTTAAAAGACACTGAAGAAGAAATATGAGAAGGTCCCTTTCTCTGATTTCAGTGTCTGATGTTTTTGATAGTTTGGTTCATTTTGCTGAACATGCTTTCTCCTTTTTAAAAATTCTATAATATAAGAGATGGCTCTTTGGAAGGAAGGGAAGAGGGAGAGGGAAATATAGTGAAAAATAGGTTATGCAGAAACAAATGACACCAACAAAATGTTATTTTAAAAGAGAATAAATGAACATTAATTCAGCACACTCATTTTGCTGCAGAAGAAACAGGCTTCATGAGGTAGTCTGACTTGCCCAAGGTCATAGAGCTATAGTAACAAAGCTGGAATTCAAACCCAGGTTCATTCATTCTAACTCCCACACACTTTTCAATAAACCACAGGGTGTGAAAAGCACTTTGAAAAAGTTAAAAGCTTTTTCAAATAGAAGGTATTACTATTTTTATGGTCAGCTTAGAAAGATCCATGCTGGGGAAATGCACAAATAGACTAGATGGCTTTGCAAGGTACCTTCCACAGCTCAGATTCATCCATATTAAATAGCAAGACAGCAGCAGAATCTGAAATGCCTAATATTGCTGACTTGTAAACTCTTACCATGATACCAAGTCATATACTTAGTAATTTCCTCATAAGAGTTCACAACATCAAATCTAATTAAATTCTGAACTTTCAGGAAAGGAGAATAAAAGCAAAGGATATTACAACATATAATTTTTTTTCAACTTTCAACTCTATTTTGCACTTTGCTTCTGAGGCCTTCTTGACCTAGACACCCACTTGAGGTTTTGCTATTCGTTATTCACCTCTACATAACTATTTCTTTCCCCTTTCATGAATCCTTATGCAAAATTCATGCTGTCTAACTTTGTCCCAGAAAAGATATTCACCTCTGACTATGAATGTGATCTTCACTCTAGCAACCCCTCAAGTTCACTGTAACCTTACAGTAACATAAAACTTTAGGAAGCAGATATAACTTGATATCAAGATCCACTCGACCCTTTTCCCCTCCAATCCGAGGATATTTATGTATCCAGATACTTAAACAACACCCACTGCAAAGCAATTTCACAACATTGTCCTCAGATATGGATCCAATGTTAGTGGTGTAGTAAACACTCCAGTATAGGTTCTTTTGCCGTAATCAGGATATCTTAATTGTGAGGAACCTTTAAGTTTCAATCTTTATGCTGCCAGTTTTTGTTACCATCACCATGTTGATGACTCCCTCCTTTTTATTTTTAATTCATTTATCAACAGTTATATAGATATAAAATGAAAAAGTTATATATATATATATAATACATATATATGGAATCAAAAATAAAATAGACTATAAATAAGTTATATATATATATATATATATATATTTTTTTTTTCTAGTTATATAAACATTCCATAGTTTATCTCAAGCTCAAAAGGTTCAGACTCATTTTCCTACCCATTGTACCCTCATCCTCCTTCCCACAAACTTAAAAACTAGTCTTTAAAAAAAACAACTTATTATGCTACTTCTGTCCCCCCAACACTCTAATGAATATTCATTCTCCTTCCTTTGTAATGTCTCTAGAATTCCTTCTTCCTTTTTTCCTTCTTAGATTACTGTCCTGACCTAAGGTCTCATACTTTCCCCCCCTACAATACTATCATATCTCATAAGTAGCCTTCTTGCATCTCCCTTATTCTTTCCCACTCAAGCCATCTTTTATGTTTCTTCCAAATTAGTCTCCCTAAAACATTACTTTCATTACATTATTCCTATGCTTAATAATCTGCATTGACTCCCTATTGCTTTTTTGGTCCAAATCTAATTTCAAGAACTGATCGAGAGGTCCCATCTTGCCTAGCCAACATTATCTCCCATTTCTCTTCAATAGGCACTCTCTGTTCTAATCAGACATATCTTTTTTGCCATTCTCCACTTACTCTGTCATCTATTGCATCCTCCCTGTTTAAAATCACTTCTTCCCTTCCCTCCACTTATTTAAATTTAAAACTTTCCAATCCCACATACTCTGTAAAGTCTTCACTGTTCTCTACTGATCTCTAAATTTTTACACTTCATCCTCCTCTGAATTTCTAGCATTGATGAAACAATGCAAGATACAGCATATCTTAGAGTAAAGAAGTCTAGTCCTGCACAGAATCAGAAAGACCTGGTTTCAAGTGCTTCCTTTGATATGTCATCCATGGCAAGACACTAAACCTTCAGTGCCAAGAAGTTTCCAAGAATAAAACTAACAGACAAGTTACTCATCTTGACTTGACTGAGGAGTTTCCACACTGATGAAAGGTCCAGTCCAGACAAAAGGGGAAGAAGGAGGAGTAGCTAGGTGGCACAGTGAATAGAGCACCAGCCCTGGAGTCAGGAGGACCTGAGTTCAAATTCAGACTCAGACACTTAACACTTACTAGCCATGTGATCTTGGGCAAGTCACTTAACCCCAATTGCCCTCCAAAAAGCATAAAAAAGGGGGGGGAGAGAAGGGGATGTGCCTTTTATTATATTCTAATTTATCCATTGAGACAAAATCCAACTAGATAGCACCCACCTTGAGGGAAGCAATCATTTACTTTTATCTTCTACACAGTATCTATGACCCACATGAGAAACCTAGATTAATTTGGAACCATTTTCTTTATATCACCCTCTATACCTAGTACAATGCTATTCACAAGGCAGGCTTTTTACAAATGATTATTAAAAGAATAGTGATTGTTTTTTCCTAAACCAATACTGTCAGCTATTTGTGTGTATGTGAATACAAGCAAACGGAAGCTTTCCAAGGGCAGAAATTGTTTTGTTTTTGTCTCTATGTCCCCAGGGCCTACCAAAGGTGGAGCACAGTGGGCACTTGACAAACATATGTTGAATGTTTAATGAATGAGTTCTTTATCCTCATCTATTTTCATATTTTCCCAGTAGCAGTTTCTTCACTATAGATGTTGATGAGTGTAATGCCAAGCAAAGGCAACTTCCCAAGGTTCAAAATACCAGCATAGCTGCTTTCCATTTTATTCAGTGACAAATTAAGAACAGAGAAAATTGAAATACAGCATAATTCAAAACATAGCATTCACCAAGAGTAATTCAACCAAGTACTACTCCACCCCTGGAAAGTACATTCATTTAGTCAATCACAAAGCCCTTCTTCTCAAATAGAGATTAGTTTCCAATCATAAACAAAGTACATTCATTTGGTCAGTCACAGAGCACAAAAAAAAAGTCAAAAGTTCCCCACCCATCACAACTGAATAGGCCATCTACCCCAGAGTTACAACAAGCTTAAGATATCATCACAGCATTTAATACCCAAAGAGAGGTCTTCTCTTCATCTTGACCCAAGGCAAGTTCTCAGCAATCTTTGTTCCTGGGGAGACAAAGCTTAACAAGGCCACAAGTACATTTCCAGTGTCCTCATTAATTCATTCTCTGTCTGCAGAACAGTCCTAGGACCCCTGAAAATACCAGCAAGACCCTCTTTCAGGATTTCTGTAAACATACAACAAGAAAATACTTCTTCAGGGCTTCTGAACCAACAGTAAGGCTCCAGAACCTCTGCAACAATAGCACTGTCCTTTATCAGTGGATACAATTCACTCTCTGTCTGCAGAACAGTCTTGGGAGCTCTGAACCAACCACAAGGATCCAAGACCTCAACAACAACAGCACTATCCTTCACCAATGGATGAATCTGGCAAAACAACATCAAAACAGACAGACAAAGTACCGGCATCACAGCCATGTCTCCTCAATCCTTGGCAGCTCTCAAAAGTCCTGGGCAGCTTGAACTTGCCCTCAGCAATCCTCTCCATCTCACCTCCCTGCCTGCTGCTTCCAAAAAATTCTTCTGCCTCCCTTCCTCTGCTTGTGCCTCTCTAAATCCACATGATCAGTTTCTCCCAGTTCAGCCCTCTCTTTTCATGTCAACAAGTTCATCCCACAAGTGGGATTCACAAGCTCTGGGTATTAACACTCAACCAAGCCAATACAGGGGATCTTTAAATTCCATTATTGTTACAATGAGCCAACTGAATAAAGACCATTGATCAAGTCAAATTCTAAGTGCCAGACACTTGGCTAATACTGAGGATATACAGAAAGACAAAAAGGGTGTCTGCCCTCAAGGAGCTTATTTTCTCAGCAGGGATAGAACATATAAATTAATAGCTTGTTGTTAAGTTATTGTTTCAGTCATGTTCAACTCTCTGTGACCCCATTTGGGATTTTCTTGGCAGAGATACTGGAGTTGTTTGCCCTTACCTTCTCCAGATCATTTTACAGATGAGGAAACTGACACAAACAGAGTGAAGTGACTTCCCCAGGGCCACACAGTAAGTGTCTGAGTTCAGATTTGAAGTCATAAAGATGAGTTTGTTTACAAGACCAGTGCTTCATCCACTGTGCCACCTAGTTACCCTAAAACTGACAGCTACTTATAAGATAATACATTTTTTTGTAATTTTCAAGCTTCCTGGCATTTACTCAGGTTTTTTGTTTTAGGGTATATAGCAGCAAGCACCCCAGCATCCCCAGGGTGGTGGCCAACACAGGTTCTTAGATCTGCTTTGCTAAAGGGAAGCAACTCAAAATTGGTTAACAAGCTTACTTTATTCAGTCAAATATATATCGTTTACCTAGTTCAGGGGAAAAAGGTCAGCACCCTGAACTTCAGAGTATACAGACAGAATTGTCAAAACAGAGAAACAGATCAATTAGACAGGTTTCCAAACTGTCCAACTATTACATCCATACCAGATCAACATCTGAGTTTTTCAAAGCCGGGGATCTCTCAACAATGGCTTCCCAGAGTCTCATCTAATCAAATGACAGAACACTTCTCAAAGTGAACCTCAAAGCAAAGCCTCACATCAGGGATTATATAGCCTTCTCCTGGGTCAGAGAATGTAACCACCCTCTTGACCCACTACCCAATCACACAGCATCAAGGTGTGGGCATTCCTGAAAACCAAGCCTCCTGCCACAGGCTCCATGTGACCACATTCAGCCAATTAGGAGGCAGAGTATATTTTCAAATCAAGGAAGGTTCTCAGAGTCTCTTAAGCCTATCAAAGGGCCTAGGGGCAGGGAAGATCTTTAAATTTGCATTTCCATTACAGGGTAACAACATTTTAATGTTGCTGTCACCCATGAGGCTCTTTCTGGGAACAGTACAATCTCATGTTTTCTCTCATTTCTATGAACAAATTAAAAATCATTAAGACATGAAGCAATTTTCATTTATTTTTATTACTTCATAATTCCACCCACTTAAAATACATTAAAATATTGCCCATGAATTTAAAAATTATGTGACAATAAAAGTAATTTTAAAAACAGGAGTAACAACCAATTTCAGTATCAGTTCCTTTCCAAATTTCATATGAATTGTGTCAGCAGGAAGCCTGTCCAGGCTCAGGAGAATGGCTGTGATCTATTTCATATGGGGAACTCAATGAAATGAATATGCTCACAGAGGCTATCTTTAATAAGACAGTGATGGAGTTTGCTTTTCAAAACTGAAAATCCCTATGTGGTTGAAGAGTCCCCAGATCCATCACAGTGGGAAAGCAGCATTCACTGATTAGTCGCTTTTTTTTTTTATTCCAAAAGCATTCTTTTCCCTAGGGTCTTCCTCAAGATTGAATATTGGATATATCAGCATGACCTCTATTCAAACCCAGGGCTAAACCATGATGGAAAGATGTTTATGAAAATCAAGAGGTTGAAGATAAGGGTAAGAATAACTCTCAATAAAACTTCCTCAACTCCACAGGACTGAGGTCTGACTTAGCCCCTTTGTGACCTTAGAAAAACCCAGACCTTTACCTCCTCAAAGGAAAGATGAGCTATTTCCACATAAGTGCATGGAAGAGTCTTCAAATATATATAAGCTGTCAATGAGTGTGTGCATACATGTGTATATATACATGTGTATATGTGCATATATACATTTGTATATATGCATGTGCATAATATATGCACATATATAAACACATCTGCATATACATATATGTATACATGTGTACTCATTTTATTTTTTGCCTCCACTGCAGCAAAATATGGAGTGTTACATTAATGCAGATAAAATAAAAAAATAAACTTCTTCAGTATAGATTTTTCTTACCCAGAATGTAGTTACAGTAAGTATTCATATAATTACTTTTAAATTTGTCTATTACATGTTAATTCAGAATATATCAGACCTTAAAATCACATATAACTCAATAAAAAATAACTTTTTTATTGAAAGGGAACATCACATTTCCTCAGTTGCTTAGTGTTGCCAACTAATGGTCCCTTAGAAAATAAGGAAAGAAGGAATAGTGTTGGAAGGAAAGTTAATATATAAATATCTTTCAGTTCTTCATATTTTCTCTTCTATCCTAAGAACATGAAAAGTAAGATCTGAGGGAATTCAAAGGAACCTAGGTTTAGAACCGGAAGTGATCCTAGAGTTCATTCAGTCCACCCCATTGGCCCCCTTTAACAGAAAAGAAAGCTAAGGTCTTCTAAAGTCACATAGATAGTAAGTAGAAGAACTGGTATGTGAACCCACATCTCAATTCTAAATTTAGAACATTTTTCAGCATACCACCCTGTTATATACATTTCTTATTTACTTATTACATACAAGAACAGAGGATAAGTTTTGGTTGGAGAGGAGGAGCAAGAGAAGGAGGTGAAAGGAAGGAAGGAAAAGTATTAATCATGAAGGCAGATAGATAAAATTCCTCAATGGAAAACTGGAAATTTGGACAGATGCCAGGACTTTTCAGGGGAGGGTAGAAAGGAAAGAAAGAAGAAAAGAAAGAACCCTCAAAAGTTAAGGTGGAAGGTTGAAAGGAGAATTCAATTTACTTTTCACAATTTTATCTCAGGCTAAGATTCAATGTCAACATTTTTGCTCTGTATGGTGCTGGTTATTATTAGTTTTATCCAATGTTTTTTTCAGAATTAAAGACTATTAGACCATGCCATGTGCCCTGTGGAAAATAGT
This sequence comes from Petaurus breviceps papuanus, assembly GCF_028583685.1. Lineage (NCBI taxonomy): Eukaryota > Metazoa > Chordata > Mammalia > Diprotodontia > Petauridae > Petaurus > Petaurus breviceps. The sequence goes on along the minus strand of NW_027186645.1, from coordinate 4,422,739 downwards.
ATCATTACTTTCCATGAACAATGCCAATAGCAATGGGTTTTATCACAACAGGAAGGAAGCATGAATGCATCTTGTAAATTCTTGTAATTTATATAACCTTAGCTAAGAAAATAATATAATCAATTGTAGAAATTATATCCCAAAGGATAAAAGTTTCCTTAAAGAAAAAGGAACCTTCCTTTTACTGACTTTGTAATCATCGATCAGCAGCATGTATCACTGTTAACTAGAATGCTGACATTGTCAACAGTAGTCATGAACAGATGCTCAAACATGGCCCATAGCACTTGCAAAATCAGGATGTTCACCGTGGCTTTAAATTTAACAAATAAAGCCTGCATCCAGACATATTTTCTTTGGTAGTTCATTATCCTTCTTCTATACACTAAATGTAGCTAAACCTTAACGTTCTGTCTTTGATTCTATTCTTATCTCATTTATAATAATAACAATAGCAATAACAACACAACATTAAGATTTGCATGGTGCTTTAAGGTCTGGAAAGTACTTTACATGATATCTTACTTGATCCTCACATTAACCCTGTGGAAAATAGTATTATGTGAAGTATTGCCTAGTATTTTCTCTACTTTGCAAATGAGGAAACTTTAGACCAAGAGAGGTTAAGTGATACTTTCTCCCTCTAGGACTTCATTTGTTCCAATGGTTCCAATTATCACCATGCAGATGACTACCAAAATGTATCTCTATCAGCACACAGTTTCTCTAGCAGTTCAGACTTAACATTGCTAATTGTTGTATATGTCCATTTAAATGTCCTACTTGCTCTTTCAAACTCAATTATGTTCAAAATGAAATTCACCTTCTTCCCATCAATTCTTTTCCCTAATTTATGTGTCTATAGGTATACACACATATACCTATATACACATACACATTTACACATAAATATATATGCATATACACACATATGTATCCTTTCTGTGCAACACCTAAGCTTAAAACCATGATCTTACATTTAACTCTTTCCTGTCACTTGCAGTCCCACATCCAATCAGTTACCAAATTCTTCTAATTGCCTCCTGACTGGTCCATTTCCTTACAGGCTATCCCAAGGGTGGGGAATCTGCAGCCTCAAGGATACATGTGACTTTCTGGGTCCTTGGGTGCAGCCTTTTAACTGAGTCTAAGTTTTACAGAATAAATCCTTTTATTAAGAGGATTTGTTTCATGAAGTTTGGATTCACTCAAAGAGCCACACTTAAGGATCTAGAGAGTCACATGTGGCCTTGAGGCTACAGGTTCTCTACCCCTGGATCCCTTCTCCAACTCACCTTTTTTTTTTTTTGAGCAGGGAAGGAAAAGTAGTTGGGGTTAAATGACTTGCCCAAGGTCACAGAGCTAGTAAGTGTGTCAAGTGTCTGAGGCCCTATTTGAACTCAGGTTCTCCTGACTCCAAGGCAGGTGCTCTATTCACTGCTTTCATACCACAGGCTGTCATCTTCTTAATAAACCACCATTGCATGCTGTAAGGGTTATGGGATTTAAAGATCTCCCATGCCCCATGGACGTGCTGACATAGCAGAGCAAGAGAAAGTGAAAAGCCGAGCTAACGGTCCTGCGGTTGGCAGTTGGCGGCGGTTGCCTTTTTTTTTTTTTTTTTGAGTTAGGACCCCTGCTGAGCACTGCCAGAAGCTGGAGCTGCTGGGAGCAGGACTTTCTGCTAAGGACTCCTGCTGAGGACTGCCAGGGGCCAGAGCTGCTGGGAGCGTGCTTCCAGGACGCTGGGTGGTTGCTGTGAGTGGGGAGAGGAGGACCTTTGCCTGAGGTAGCCTGTTCTGTCTTAAAGGCTTGAAAATGTGGGTGCTTTCTACTTTATCTACCTGTGCCAATGTCATAACTACTCTGATGGCTTTCACTTTCTGGTTTTGGGACTCAGTCTTTTGGTATCTTAATAAATTTTCTAGTTTATTTCCCCAAATGGCAAACCTGACGTATTTTGTGATGGATAATTATATCAGAATATTTGTAATCTCTATAGGCATTGTGAATATGGCATTGCTGATACATTGCATGCCTTCCCTGTTTCACACTAAAAAATCACAAAGAATGGTGATAGTAATGGCAATTAAAGATTCCCCTGTATTGGCTTGGTTTTCAAATTGATTGTGTTAAAACCCAGAGTTTGTTAATCCCACCTGTGGGATGGGCTTGTTGATGTGAAAAGAAAGTCCTGAATTGGGAGGAGCTGGTGATGTAGATTTGGAGACACAAGAGAGAGGCGGAAGATCTTTTTTGGTAGCTGCACCTCGTGGAGAGACTAAGAGAATTGCTGGTGGCCGCTTTGAATTGCCCTGGACTTTTGAGACCTGCCCCCTGAGCTGCCAAGGACTGAGGAGACATGGCTGTTTTGCTGGTACTTTGTCTGTCTGTTTTGATGTTATTTTGCCAGATTTGTCCACTGGTGAAAGACTGTCCTGTTGAAGAAGTCCTGGAACCTGGCATTTGGTTAAGAAGGCCTGAGACTGTCCTGCAGACAGAGAGTGAATACTGTCCACTGGTGAGGGACAGTACTGTTGTTGCAGGGGTCTGGAGACTGTCCGGCAGACAGAATGAATACTGTCCACTGGTGAAGGACAGTGCTGTTGTTGCAGGGGTCTGGGAGCCTTTCTGTTGGTTCAGAAGCCCTGAAGAAGGATTTTCTTGTTGTATGTTTACAGAAATCCTGGGAGAGGGCTTTGCTAATGTGTTCAGGGGTTCTAGGACTGTTCTACAGACAGAGGATAAATTCATGAAGGGACTGGCAATGTATCTTATGGCCTTGCTAAGCCTTGTCTCCCCAGGAACTAAGATTGCTGAGAACTTGCCTCGTGTCAAGATGAAGAAAAGAGCTCCATTTGGGTATTAAGTGCTGTGTTTAAACTTGATGTAACTCTGGGGTAGATTCAATTGTGATCCAGGGGTGGGGAACTTTTGACCTTTTTGTGTTCTATGGTTGAGCAAGTGAATGTATTTTACTTATGTTTGGAAACTAATCTCCATTTGAGAAGAGGGGCTTTGTGGTGGACTTAATTAAGGTATAGCCTAGGGGTGGAGAAGTATTTAGAACAGAGACTTTGTAATTGATTGAATGATTGGAAGGTCCTGGGGTGGGGTAGTACTTGGAGATTATTTAATCATACTTAGTAAATACTGTATTTTGAATGATGTCATGTTTTGATCTTCTCTGTTCTGGGTTTGTTACTGAATAAAATAGAGAGCACCTATGCTGGTATTTTGAACCTGGGAAGTTGCCTTCTTTTGACATTACATTACAAGTATTAACAAGGTAATTGAAATGTCCTTACCAGAACAATAATGTTGACTTGATTACTGTAGGAAAAAAGATGAGATTGGCCATCTCCTTTTTGCCTAAACTGGGCAAAATAAAGTGAAATTCTCAACAGTCAGAGCTTAGGTAGTACCCTTTGTTCTAGACAAAAGTAGAGGTTGGAGAACAGGTAGTATGGTGTGGAGACAGTCAAGAAAATTAAAACAAATTATCAGAAAATGGGAACTATTAGGTTATTGAACCTTCTGTCTAATAATATATTCAGACGTTATCAATGGAGAAGACAATATGAATATATAAGAATGTGGAAAATACATCCAAAACTAACAAAAAAAATTGGGTGGGGGATAGGATGGGAGCAGGAGAAGTAGGAAATAGCCCACACAGAAGTTGGCTCTTGAACTGAATTTTTAAGGAAACAAGAAATATTGAGAGGTGATAAAGCTCTGTGTATGTGTGTGCATACACACATGCAATATACATATACATGTGTGTCAGTACTGAATCTCCCTAAGAAGAATGTATGCTCTTTGAAAGAACTATTTTTTCCTTGCATTCATAGTGCCAAAACCATGTTTTGCACATAGTAGATGGTAAAGAAATGTTTTTTGAATTCTGAAGCAAATACAGCTAAAAGTTCATTTTAATTATTTGAAAGACTGAGACAGGGGTTCCTCTAAGCAATAGGTGTCAGAAGAACCACTCCATTCCTCTTTCCTAGCAAAATTTCCATTTTCTTCAATTCAGTGCCTACTGCTTTTAGAGTAAGAGGTGACAAGTGAATTTTCTTGGATTGAATTAGTGTTGAGGTTAACTGAGGGAGAGTTAGCCACAAGTGGTATGAATCTCTGTTAGCAAAATGAAATATTTAAATTAGAATAGGTTTTCTCATTGAACATTACTTCTCTGCAAAATACCTGTGACAGCTGTCCCTGGATGTCTACACACTATACATCACCCCTACACAAATTGCCCATTTGTTGAAACAAATCTGCAGAAAAACAAGGAGACAGCACAACTTACTGCATTTTCAATTTTAAGCACTGACTCGACTGCTACAAGAAGAAAGATTTCCTTGTATTTATTCCAGAACATCAGCTTTCAGAAAAGAATGTCTATATTCCTGAAACAATTAGAAAGTAGCCTTTCCTCTGAGAGTGGCTCAGTCTTCCATGAACTTCACTCAATTTGGGGGTGGAAGGTAGAGAGCTCAGAGATGGAACTAGTCACCTGTTATCAGAAAGAAAGCTAAATTGCATTTTAGCATCAGCAGATTCAATCTATATCTTTTTTTTCCTTTCTGTTGCTTTTATTCATGTGGTCTTTACAACTTCACTCAAAATATGTTACCCAGTCACCAGTTCCACAAACAGGACTTTTCAAAGCTTTACAACTGCACTGTGGAAGCTTTTCTAAAAATTCAATACAGTGATGAGCAGATATATCCTTTGGGTAAAACTCTATTAGCAAGTGATGGTGCCAGAGGGTGTGGTTACTTCATTGACTGATAGCTAGATATGATGTGGAAAAGTTTTCCTGCCAAAAGGAAGGAAAGGGGGGAAAAAGCACTCTAAAATATTAGGTGCATATAGTGTACACAGATACAGAAAGGGCTTTTTCAATTATTGACAATATCATCGGAAAGTTTTTTTTCCATTCTGATTACACAATTAAGTCCTTTGTACACCCCACTCCTAACTGATAACTCTATGCACGTATTTTTCCACTTTGGAGGAATATATGTGCCTCCAGACCCAACCATCAATCAAGAATCGACAGAAGCTGTTCACCTAGTCTAAAAATTTAGATATGAAGGTGGTTGGTTTCAGTATTGGAGGGTCAGCATGATGTGATGCAAAGAAAGTTGGCCTTGAGATCAGGAATACCCAGCTTCCAGTCCTGCCTCTGTCACATGCTCGCTGGGCCATCACTTCTCATGCCCCAAGGCAACTATGAAAGATTGCAAATTGCAGAAAAGGGCCAACCTACATTGGTTGAGGGAGTTTTCATTGGACCTTCTCTACACAGATGAAATTGTAAGTCTTTATTTTTAAAGTCTCTTTTGTTAAAACAAATCTCAACATTAAACAAAATGAAGATTTGCTAATAAAGACAAGTCAAAGGACCTGAGATTTCTAGTCAATGAATAAATCAGCAAGCATGCACTAAACACCTACTGGGTAGGTAAGAATGGGAATACAATGACAAAAATGAAGCAATATCAGCCATCAAGGAGCTCATAACCTTCCTAGGGCTCCAGAGGACAGGACTGGAAATTTGGAGTCAGCAAAAATCGAGATTTAAGTTACTGGCATCTCTTACAGCATTGTGACCATGGATGAGTGAATCAATTCCTTTGAGCTGTAGTTCTTACATCTATTAAATGGAGACAATACAATATCTATCTCACAGGGTTAATGAAAGCATCAAATGAGATAATATGTGTAAAGTACTTTGTAAACTTTAAATCCTGATCCAAATTACAGAAGAAAGATGAGTATATGTGGGACCAGAAATTTAGAGTACACAGTTGTCACCCAAGTTTTCAGGATGCTTAGATGGTCTTCAGACTCTGCTTGATTTCATCCCTGCTTCCCAATTCTAGAGCCTCTGTTCCTGGAAATTGGGTGGGAGTGAAAGTACACAGGCATGGAATTTGGTGATGTTTATTTTGATGCCTGAAAAACCATTTCTGCTCTTGTAATGTAATGCCAAGCAAAGGCAACTTCCCAAGGTTCACAAAAAGGTCGAAAGTTCCCCACCCCTGGATCACAATTGAATCTACCCCAGAGTTACAACAAGTTTAAGCACAGCACTTAATACCCAAATGGAGGTCTTTTCTTCATCTTGACACGAGGCAAGTTCTCAGCAATCTTTGTTCCTGGGCAGACAAAGCTTAGCAAGGCCACAAGATACATTGCCAGTCTCTTCATTAATTCATCCTCTGTCTACAGAACAGTCCTAGGACCCCTGAAACATTAGCAAAACCCTCTCCCAGGATTTCTGCAAACATACAACAAGAAAATCCTTCTTCAGGACTTCAGAACCAACAGAAAGGTTCCCAGACTCCTGCAACAACAGCACTGTCCTTCACCAGTGGACAGTATTCACTCTCTGTCTGCAGGACAGTCTCAGTAGCTCTTAACCAACAGCCAGGTTCCAGGACTTCTTCAACAACAGGACTGTCTTTCACCAGTGGACAAATCTGGCAAAACAACATTGAAACAGACAAAGTACCAGCAAAACAGCCATGTCTCCTCAGTCCTTGGCAGCTCTGGGTGGCAGCTCTCAAAAGTCCAGGGCAATTCAAAGTGGCCCTCAGCAATCTTCTCAGTCTCTCTCTGCCTCCACAAGTGCTGCTTCCAAAAAGTTCTTCTGCCTCTCTCCTGTGTCTCTCCAAATCTACATCACCAGCTCCTCCCAGTTCAGGACTCTTTTCAAGTCAACAAGTCCATCCCACAGGTGGGATTAACAAGCTCTGGGTTTTAACACAATCAAACCAAAAACCAAGCCAATACAGGGGAATCTTTAAATGCCATTACTATTACAGCTCTCTACTCCAATGCTCCAATAATTTGTAGTGTGGAGATGACCTAAGGTTATCAGAAACTATGCCAAGAGACTAGAACTTTGGTAAATTCTACTAGTAGAGAAAGTCTTTGGGTATGAGTCTGCTCAGAGGCTGGGCCTGCTGCTGGAGAACCAACCTGGTTAGGTGGAAAGAGGCTGGCCCCTAGGTGATTGATTCTTTGTCAGATCAAATGGTTGACAGCAGGTATCGGTGTACTTTTCTATTTATATCCACAATATGTAGGACAGTGCTTTGCATATAATAAGGGTTTAATAAATGATTTATTCAAGGTGCTGATCTGCACTGATAGAATGTATTTCCTCAGCAAAGAGTTCCTATAACAATGCAATAATAGAACTAGTGCCCATCCCTATTTTTAATCCTCAAAATAGAGATAAATAAGCATTCAGGTATTGTTGATTCCTATGTCATGATTAAATGACTTGCCTAGGGTCATACTGCTAGTAAATGCCTGAAGCTAGATTGGAACTAAGGAAGATGAGTCTTCCTGATTCCAAATCCAGCCCTTTTTCCACTGCACCACCTACCTGATCCCAATGAGAAAGTACGCCTTACTAAAGCAGTTTGGAATCTACTCAACTTAATATTCTTAAAGAGTTGTCCAGAGGACCTAGAGGTCAAGTGACTTGCACAGGGTCACTTAGACAGTATGTGTCTGCTACACCATAATGTCATCTAATTGACTATAACTTATGAGTCAACAACGATCTTTCTATTTCTTACAGTTTCTATCTCTATTTCTTAATGGCAACATAGAGCAGGGATATATTCACAAAAAATAATATTCAACTTACCTAAATTAGTATATTTATTAAAACTGGAAAAAATAATAACAAAATTCATCTGAAAGAACAAAAGTTCGAGGATATCAATGGAAAAAAAATGTGAAAGAAGGTTCTAGCCATACCAGATCTCAAAGTATATTTTAAAGTGGAAGATCAGTGGAACAGATTAAGTACAAATTACATTATAATAAATGACCATAGAAATCTAGTATATGATAAACCCAAGATTCAAGCTTTTGGAACAAAAACTCATTATTTAACAAAAACTGTTGGGAAAACTGGAAAACAATATAGCAGGTATACCATGGCAGCCTTCACAGAGTTTATTCTAAGAAAGAGACAAACAAATTAGTTTGCATCCATGTTTTAATTTCTCTCAAACTGGTGAGATACATGTATTACATGGGAATTACAGTTCATAACTGGGTCCCTAATGGAGGATCAATTTGGTGGTTGGGGTGCCCAGTTCATATACCTTTTCAACAGGGACTGACATCACCCCACCATTATTTTATCTCCAGACAAAGGAAATACCTGTTCTATCAGACCACCACCACCCCACAACCATACCAGACCACTCCCAGCCTTAGGTTATCAAGGCAAAAGAATCTGTCTCCAAGCAAGTCTGAGAAGAACACACTGGAGCTTCTATACCTTTGATTAAATCAATTCAGGCTTGAGTTGGGGTTTGACCAGGATAAGACTCAATGCAATCTATTAATCAGTAATGTCCTTATGAAGAAACTTAGAGAAGGGGGGGGGGGAGGAGCTTTGAGTCTCCAAGATAGTGATTGCTAATAAAAATCATTTTTCACAACCAGCTCGAATACCATATACCAAGATAAGGTCAAAAGGGGTATGTGATTTACATACAGAGTGATAACATAAGCAATTTAAGAGAGCATGGAATAGTTTATCTGTTAGATTTATGGATAAGGGAAGAATTTATGACCAAAGAAGATATAGAGAGCATTACAAAATGTAAAATAGATAACTCTGATTATAGAAACTTTAAAAATGCCAGCCCCAGAGTCAGGAGGACCCAAGTTTGGGTTCCGGCCTCAGACACTTAACACACACGCGCGCACACACGCACACACACACACACACACCAAAACTAGCTGTGTAACCTTGGGCAAGTTACTTAACCCCAATTGCCCTCCAAAAAGGCAAAAAAAATTTTGTTTAAAAAAAACATGATGCAACCAAATCATAAGGAAAGCAGAAAACTGGGGGTTTAGGGGATGGGGAATTTTGCAACTAGTATCTCTGATAAAGGCTTCATTTCTCAAATATATAGAGAACTAAGTCAGATATATAAGATTACAATTCATTCCCCAAATTGATAAATGATCAAAGGATATGAACAGGCAGTTTTCAAACAAAGAAATCAAAGCTATCAATAGCTCTAAATCACTATTTATTAAAGAAATGCAAATTAAAACCACTCTGAGATACGACCTCACACTTATCAGATTGTACACCAAACAGATTGGCTAATATGACAAAAAAGGAAAATTTTGAATGTTGGAGAGCATGTGGGAAAACTGGGAAACTAATGCACTATTGGTAAAGTTGTGAACTAATACAACCATCTGGGAGAACAATTTGGAATTCTACCCAAAGGGTTACAAAACTGTTCATACCCTTTGATCCAGCAATACACTACTATCAGATCTATAACACAAAGACATAAAAGGGGGGGGGGGGGGTAAGAAGGGCCTATTTGTACAAAAATTTCTTTTTGTGGTGGCTAAGAATTGGAAATCAAAGGGATGCCCATCATTTGGGGAATGGCTACACAAGCAGTGGTATATGATTGTAATGGAATATTATTGTGCTATAAGAAGTGACAAGCAGAATGATTTCAGAAAAACCTGAAAAGACTTACATGAACTGATGCATAGTGAAGTGAACAGAACAAGGAGAATGTTGTACATAGTAACTGCAATATTGTTTGATGAAAAACTGTGAAGGATTTAGCTATTTTCAGCAATACAATGATCTAAGACAATCCCAAAAGTCCAATGACGAAGCATACCATCCACCTACAGAGAAAGATATTGTCTTAAGCATACTATTTTTCACTTCCTTTCTTTCGTTTTTTTTTTTCTTTTAGTCGAGTCTTCTCATACAAAATGCATAATATGGAAGTGTTTTACATAATTGCACCTGTATAACCTATATCTGATTTCTTACCATCTTAGGGAGGTAGGGATAGAATTTGGAACTTAAAACTTTAAATTTAAATGCCAAAAACTTTTGAAAAAAAATCAGCTATACTACATTGCATTATTTTTTTTCATGCTGCCTAATAAGAAAAATGGTCAAACTAATCTATAATACCCAATTAATAGAGCATTGCTTCTGATTTTTAGCCTTCGATAGTCAAAAAGCACACATAGAAAATGCAATAATTGCAGATCTATCAGATATTCTTTTAGTCCCCAGGAAGAGGAGTCATTCTGAAATGACTTAATCAGTCCCTCAGAATAAAACAAAAAACAAAGGACAGTAACAATTTCAACACTAATCCCTTTAATTGGGCTCTCCACTGATAAACATTACCCACCCCTTAAGCTGCAATGATTCAATAGCATTCACAACTTTATTGCTGACTATTTAAAATTAATAAACCAAAAGCAGCTCATCATTTTTTGGATATATTTCAATGAAAATATATCAATTTGTCATATAATTGTCCCAAAATATAGGGGCAATATTCATTCCAAATTATTCAACTTGCAAGAGTAAACATTATAAAAAAAAAAACCTTTAGTAATTTACATTGCTTTTTCTCAGCTCCACAATATTAAGAGAGGAACACTCATCCAGCCAAGCTAAGATGCCCAGTGGAATTGTGAATCGCAGCCTGTTTACTCCTGCAATCTGGTAGATCTCAGTTATAAATGAAACCCCAGATTGAATGGATTGTTGCATTCTTTTGCTTTATGCCTATGGGAAGATCTTGTGATAATGTGGAAAATAACTCCTGCTACCACCTCCAGAACATTTGTTTAATTGACATTTGTTTGCATAAATACAAATATATATCTTTGTAGGAATAATTTAGAAATGCAAACATTTGTGACTTTCAGAAAGTGTGTTAACAGTGATGAATGCTGGGGCTACTTGGTAGTAATCTATCTAGACTATGTTATTATGCTCCAAGTATAATGTTCTTGCCTGTCTTTCTATCACCACCTTTCTCTCTGGTGTGATTTCATGGCCCCTACAACTATATGTAAAAATTGCTTTAATAAAACAGATGTCAGGGTAAGTTGTTGTTTTTTTCCCAAGGAGGAATACACTGTAAATTTATCATAATGCAACTACATAGTAACTGGAAGGAACCATGGTGTTCATCTACCCTAATCAAAACCAAACCCCTTGGGTTGCAGATAATTAGTGCCAGACGTAAGATTCACACTCAAATCCTCAAACTCCAAATCCAATATTCTTTTCATTGACCCATTCTATCTTTTTTCTATCCATTGTACAGATAAAATGAGGTACAGAGTATTTCACCTGGGGTCAAGAAGACCTGTGCCAGAAATGCAGCTGTAATGATGAAGCAGCAAGTACCATAGCATACCCAGGGTGGCTGCCAATACAGGTTCTTAAAACTGCTTTTCTAAAGGAAAGCAACTCAAAATGGGTTAACAATTTTGCTTTAATCAAACATATGTCATTTACCTAGTTCAGGGGGAAAAGGTCAGCACACCAAACTTCAGAGAATACAGAGGTTACAAGCAGACAAAAAGTACAGACAGAGAAACAGATCAGCAGACAGGCTTCCAGCTGCCTGATCATTACATCCATACCTAGTCAGTTACCAGAGAGGGAAGCATCAACATCTGGGTTTTCAAAGTTGGGGGGCTCAACGGCTGCCCAGAGTCTTGTCTGGTCAAATCACACAACACTTCTCAAAGTGAGCCCCAAAACAAAATCTCACATCAGGGTATATATAGTCTTTTTCTGGCTCAGAGAATGTCACATCCCTCTTGACCCACTGCCCAATCACAAAGTAACAAGGTGTGGGCATTCCTGAAAAACAAGACTCCTGCCACAGGCTCCGGGTGACCATATTCAGCCTATTAGGGGGCAGAGCATATTTCCTAATATGGGAAGGTTTTCAGAGTCACTTAAGCCCATCAAAGAGCCTAGGGGCAGGGAAGATCTTAAATTTCCATTCCCATAACAAATGCCAGCATCCTCTTGGTTCAAGTTTGATGATAGGATTAAATAAAGTAGATTTCTCTCCAAAGAACTTTAAAATAATACCTCAAATCAAATTCTAGGGTAGCAGAGCCAAGAAAAAGGTCAGAGTGAAATATTTTCCAGCCCAAGACAACTAAGGCAGCCAGAAGGAAAGACCTGTGACATTGTGGTGGGTGCTGACTTGCAGCACAGATGATGGCAACACCAGCTGTAGTCCATTAAGATGGCAATAGCAGCAACAACCCAGCTTCAGGAGTATGGAAGCCAGAGATGGTAAATGGGTCAGAAAGAGATTACAAAAGACTCCCGTGCCTCTGGGCACAGAATAGTACACTGTTTGGTTACTCCATTACATATACCCACTTCTAGGACACAATTTCAGACATAGAAAATTGTCATGAGGGAGCAGAGCCCTGAGGTGTAGTATGGCTTGCTGTCCCAAGAGATCAGGGGCCCTTCCTGGGTAATGACCAAAGTGCAGACCAGAAGAGAACTAACCACACCTCTCCGAGATCACACCACTTTGGAAGCACTAAAAACTTCCAAACACCAAGAACTAGTTCCGAAAACAACACTGTAAAGAAAACCTGAAGCTTGAGACAGTACCCCTCCCCACCCTGATGCTGAAGAATAGATCCCAAATTCAACATAAAGTTAGGCTAGAAAAATGAGTAAATAACAACAAAAAAAGAACTCAACCATAAACAAATACTATGGCAATGGGGAATATCAAGACACAAACTCAGAAGACAATGATGTCAAAACAGCTACAAACAAAGCTTCAAAGATGTGAATTGGACTTAAGCCCAACAGGAATACATGGAAGAGCTAAAAATTATTTTTTTCAAAATCAAATAAGAGCATAAATAAATGGAGGAAAGTGGGGGGAAAATACAAGAATGATGCAAGAAAATTATGAGAAGACAATTAATAGCTTGGTAAGAGACCAAAAAAATATATTGAAGAACATAACACATTAAAAAACAAAATGGGACAAATGGAAAAAGAGGCACAAAAGCTCACTGAAGGAAATACTTCTTAAAAATTAGAATTGTGCAAGTGAAAGATAATGAATACATGAGACATCAAAAAACAATAAAACAAAGTCAAGGGGATGAAAAAATATAAGAAAATGTAAAATAATCCATTGGGAAAACAACTGACCTAAAAAATAAATCAAGGAGATATAATTCAAGAAATATTGGACCTCCTAAAAACCATAATCAGAAAAAGAGCTCAGAATTATATTTCAAAAAATTACAAAGGAAAACTGCCTTAATATACTAGGACAACAGGGTAAAAGAGAAATTGAAAGAATTCATTTATCACCTCATGAGATTCCAAAATGTGATTAAATGAGGCACTCACAAGTCACTGAGAAGTTTTCATTAAGTTTACTTTGCTGTAAGACAGCAAGGATATGCAGCAAGGAGAAAGTGGCATTTAGCTTCTCTGGATGTGATCCTCCTTCATCTTCATGGGGAAACAAGTCTGGTAAGTTATTCATCAGGGTATGGAGATTCTAAAGGATAGGAATTTTTATGCCCCTAGATTATCAAAATGCTATGTCAGGGAAAGCAGGAAGTTCCAGTGTCAGTTTTATTCTCCAAATTTGCTGGGGTAGAGGAGGGGTGGAAAAAGAAGCTGCTCAAAGGAAGTTGCAGCTAATCAGGTCCTAGAAGTAACTTTGTCCTGTCATGATCTGAGTCCAAATTCTGCCTCTAACATTAACTAGCTTTATGACCCTAGTCAAATCACTTGATTTTTATGTGCTCCAGCAATTCTCTAAGGCTGACTATAATCTACATGGTGGAGGAAAATTTCACTCAAGGAATTCCAGTTAAATCATAGATACTTCTCATATTTCTACTAAGCATACCAGAATTAAGTAAAAGGCACATAAGGTACATTGGTGGGACTTTATCTGACAGGTTTTCATTACTATAATACTAAGAGCACAGTATAAGGTCATCCCATGTTATAACCTCTCAGAACATTATTAAAGAAGTATCTTGGGGCAGCCAGGTGGCTCAGTGAGAAAGATCACCGGCCCCAGAGTCAGGATGACCTGGGATCAAATCCGGGCTCTGATACTTAGCACCACACCCAGAAATAACTGGCCATGTAACCTTGAGCAAGTTACTTAACCCCAATTTCTTAAAAAAATATATCTAATCAAGCCAAGATGATGACATAGGAGCAGGAAAATTCCATGAGCTGCCCCCATAACCACCTCAAATACCTATAAAATATAACTCTAAAAAAACTTTAGAGCTATAGAACCCACAAAGTGACAGAGAGAAACAAATCTCCTGCTGAAGGCAGACTGGCAGGAAGGGTCCATTACAGCATGCTGGGAGCAGACCCCAGCCCCATGTGAGCCCATGGTTTTAGCCCCAGTGTGACCCCGACCAGCCCCGGCTGAAGGGACTCTGGGAGAGTGGATCACCAGCAGCAGTGGTGGTTTCCAGAATTATCAACCCATAAATGCCAAAAGCAAAGTAAAAGGTTAGTGTGGATTTGGGGAACAGGGGGTCTGAGAGTGGGGTCCAGCCTCTGTCCCTGAGGAAAAAGTGGCTGAGGGCTGCTGTGCAGCGGCCACCACCCACATGGCTGCTTCAGAGCTCCTGGCCTACAGGTTGTAGGGGACCAAGCAACCACTCTGATGGGGTAATTGCTTTTGTTTTAACTTGCTTGGATCTGGATTGCTTTCTTGGGTAGAGGACCTAGGGTGTATGACCAGGTGCCAGAGCCTGTGGAGGCTTCAGAGAGGGCACCGAACTAATAGGTCTGACAGCTGAGAAAATCCCAGCAATTTGGGACAAAGCTCTCCTCTCTGGAAGCAGAGTTCTACTGCGGCAAAAAGCTCAAAAGTCAAGTAATTGAATGGCAACATGAGTGAGCAAAGGAAGCAAAGCAAGCACAGCAATCCAACTTTAGATTCCTTTTTGGGGGACAAAAATGATCAGAGCATGGAACTGGAAGACAAAAAGTCTGAACTCCTGCACCAAAGCTTCCAAGAAAAATATGAACTGGTTATAAGCAATAGAGGAGCTTAAGAAGGATTTTGAAAACCAAATAAGAGAAGTGGAGGAAAAACTGGGAAGAGGAATGAGAATGATGCAAGAAAATCACGAAAAGAGAGTCAACAAACTGACTGAAGAAAATAACATCTTAAAAAATAGACTAACTCAAATGGCAAAAAAAGCTCAAAAGGACAATGAGGAGAAGAATACCTTAAAAAGCTGAATTTGCCAGATGGAAAAAGAATCTCAAAAGCTCGCTGAAGAGAATCATTCCTTCAGAATTAGATTCGAGCAAATGGAAGCTAGAGACTTTATGAGAAATCAAGATACTGTTAAACAGAACCAAACAAATGAGAAAATAGAAGGCAATGTGAAATATCTCATTGGAAAAAAACCACTGACCTGGAAATAGATCCAGGAGAGATGATTTAAAAATTATTGGACTACTGGAAAACTATGATCAAAAAAAGAACCTGGAAATAATCCTTCAAGAAATTCTCAAGGAAAATTGCCCTAATGTTTTAGAACCAGAGGGCAAAATACAGGTTGAAAGAATCCCACTGATCACCTCTTGAAAAAGATCCCAAAAAGAAAACTGCTAGGAATATTATAGCCAGGTTCCAGAGTTCCAAGATCAAGGAGAAAATATTACAAGCAGTGAAGAAGAAACAATTTGAATATTGTGGAAACACAATCAGGATAACACAGGATCTGGCAGCTTCTACATTGACTTGGAATATGATATTCCAGAGGTCAAAGGAGCTGAGATTAAAACCAAGAATCACCTATCCAGCAAAACTGAGTATCATGTTTTAGGGGAAAATATGGTCATTCAATGGAATAGAGGATTTTCAAGCATTCTTGTTGAAAAAAACAGAGTTGAATAGAAAATTTGACATTCAGATAAAAAAAGCAAGAGAAGCATAAGAAGGTAAACAGGGAAAAGAAATCATAAGGAACTTTTCAAAGTTGAACTATTTACATGCCTACATGGAAAAATGATCATTGTAACTTATGAAACTTTTCTCAGTATGAGGATAGTTGAAGGGAATATAAATGCAATATAGGAGGATGAGTGTGAATACATATGTGGGTGTATGTGTATAGATGTGCACAGGTATACATAGACAGAGGCCATGGGATCAATTGAATAGGAAGGTATAATCCTTAAAAGGTGAAATTGAGAGGTGAGAGAAGAATATAATGAGAGGAGATGGGAAGAGACAGAATGGGATAAATTATCTCATACAGAAGAGGCAAGGGAAAACTGTTACAATGGAGGGAACAACAGGAAGGCAAAAAGGGAATTGGTCAACCTTACTCTCATTGAATTTGGCTTAGGAAGGGAATGACATACACACTAAATTGGGTATCTCACCCTACAAGAGAGTAGGAGGGAAGGGGATGAGAGGGGGGATGATGGAGGGGAGGGCAGGTTAGGGAGGAGGGTAGTTAGAAGCACGCACTTTTGAAAAGGGTGAGAGTCAAAGTAGAAAACAGAACAAGTGGGGGGCAGAATAGGATGGAGGGAAATATAGTCAGTCTTTCACAATATATCCACTATGGAAATGTTTTGTGTAATCACACATGTACAACCTATAAAAGGGTGAGTGATGAGGGAGGAAGGGAAAGAATCTGGAATTCAAAGTTTTAAAATCAAATGTTTAAAAAATAGATTATTATTATTATTTTTTACATGCAACTGGGAAATAAGATATACAGGCACTGGGGTATGGAGATCCATCTTGCCCTGGAGAAGTCTGGAAAGTCGGAGGGGGTATGGGGGAGGATTTAGGAGAAAGCAGATTGAGGGAGTGGGTATACAGTGGAATAGCTGTTTTGGGGTGGTGGGTAGGGGAAAGATGGGGAGAAAATTTGTAATTCAAAACTTTGTAGAAATGAATGATGTAAACTAAAAATAAATACAAAATTTAATTTAAAAAAAGAGTTATCTAATCTATTTATGTTACAGATAAAAAGAATGCTTGTAATTTGCCCCTGGGCACCCCAGGTTTTAAGCCTTGTTTAGAGAATATTACTGTTTTAGATAAGAAGAGTTGGAAGGATTAAGGACTGTCCTTACATTTTATGAGGATTTTCTTTTGATTTTGATCAGGTAATTATTCCTAAAAAAATTGATACATTTTGTTTTATATTACCTATATTTCCTATTAAACCCCTCCTTATTGCACCAATGAGGGGAAAAAATTTATAACAAAGGATAAACTGCGAAGAAGAAGGAAAGGTACAGTATAGCAAAACTCACCAAATTGTCAACCAGTTCTAGCATTACATTTCCACCTCCCTTGAAACAAAGGGACAAAGGTACAATGCTGTATCTTCTTTTAGAAAGTGAAGGGAAGTGAACAAGCTTTTACATAATGCTTACTATATGTCAGGTACTGTGCTAAGTGCTTTACAATATTTTATTTTTTTTTTACAAATATTATCCCATCTTTTCCTCACAACAATCCTGCAAGGCAGGTGCTGCTATTATCCCCATTTTACAGTTGAGGAAGCTGAGGCAAACAGATGTTAAATGCCTTACCTGGGGTCACGAAGCTAGTAAAACTCTTCAGCCTGAGTATTTAAGGCCTCCTACAATCTGGCTCCTACATCCCCACTCATCAACTCTGCATCCCAGCTAAACTGGACTACTAGCTGTTTCCCAGTCTTTTGGTCTTCAATTTCTGTTTCCTCAATAGCAGAACAACATTCTGAGATGCAATAAACAATGGTGACAATGGCTATTTTGAGAGGCAGGCTCTGTTACAGAGAAAATCATGTTTTGCGAACAGCAGGGCCCAATTTACAGCTGTGACTTGCCAATGTACCATCTCTAGCTAGTGCACATAATGAGATACAGTATCAAAAAAATATTCAAGCACTTTAATTGGAACTCTGAGCTAGAGTAAAAATGAGTGCCAAGGAAATCTGCCATAAAGTCATTGTACATGAATCAATGAATCCTGTCTGGGAAAATCATAGGTTTGTTGTCCTCCTATCAAAAGAATGGTGTCGTGGTTACATTTTCCTGGGGACTTATATTGTTGAACTTCACCAGAAAAAGTCTTTAATGGATAAACATAACTGGTTAGAAAGAAATTGGAGGAAAGAACTAAACAGATTATGAAATACTATGCAGTAGAGAGCTATAACCATTTCTTTATTTTAATTATCATAGGTTGTGTCTAAGTTAAATAAAAGGCCTCTTAAACCACTGGAAAGCTATGGAAGACATTTCAGGGTGGCGCTTTCAACTTGATTCAACAAGTATTATGTACTTACAATACACAAAGCTCTTATTGCTTGGCATATAGTAAGGGCTTACCAAATGCTTATTGATTGATTGTGCTAGTTGCTATGGAAAGGGGGCAACAGACATTTATTAAGTGCTTCTAAGCACTGCAGATACAAATATAAACAAAAAGGAAAATAATCCCATCCCTCAAGAAGTTTTCTTTCTAAAGGAAGACAAAACATAAAAGGGGGAGCTCAGAAGCAGAGGTCTGGAAGAAGCTCATTGATCAAAAAAGGTCAAGAAGGTCCCAGGCACCAAGAAAAAGTTCCAGGATGAAAGATAGCTGTCATAGTGATAAAGTTCAGAGAACCAGCAGCACACCTGGGAAGAGAACACAGTTTGGCTGACCTGGCCCTATCTCAAAATGGGGACCCCCAGCAGGAATTCACTGATGGGAGAAGGAGGTTGACATGGAGGAGGGAAGTCCCAGGATTAGAAAGAAGTCAAGTCCTAGTGGTAAGTTCATCTGCAGAACTAGAAGTATAACTGGGAGGGAAATGAAACTATGAGGAATATGGGGAATAGAAAGATGAAAAGATAAGACCTTGTCCCCATTTTAATGGAATTTATAGTCTAGTAAAGCTGAAAAGAAGTACATAAGTTAAAAACAAAGTACAGGGGCAGCTAGGTGACATAGTGAATAGAGCACCAGTCCTGAAGTCAGGGGGACCTGAGTTCACATTGGGTCTCAGACACTTTACACTTAACTAGCTGTGTGACCTTGGGCAAGTCACTTAGCCCCAATTGCCTTACCTTTCCCCCTACAAAAAATGGAGAGGTACAAAGAGTTCAAAGGATAGAAAAATTCCTTATGACTAGGAGTGCCAGAAGAAGCTTCCAGAAAACAGAAGATATTTCAAGTTAGCCTTGATATATGGGTATGGATTAAATAGGTACAATGGTAGGTGAAGGTCATTCCAGGTAGATGAAACAGTGTAAGAAAGGCCACAGAGGGAAAAATTAAATTAAAATAAAATAAAATAAAAAACAGAGTTATTTGAAGCAAGCTAGTGTCCAGGTTGCCTGCAAAACAGGAAGAATAAAAGCTAGCAGTGAGATATAAGTTGGAAATTTAGAGTTAAACTGTGGAAGGCCTTGATGCCAATCTGACTGCAACACCCCAATACACTTTACAAGAAACTTTTTATTTTCTCCTTATTCAATAATCTAAAAGATACAAAGAACTTGACCTTATCCTTTCAATTTCTACTTGTTCTCCATTTCACCACTCTTCACCACTCCCCACTTATTATCCAACTTCTACATCACCCCAATATCTTTTCCAGCATCATTTGGTTTATTTCCTGATTATTTTACCTCAAAATATAGGCCAATCTATCATGTCATAGATTACCATTTCTAAAATTGTCTTCCTTCCTTCTCCTCCTTTTTTTTTCTCCTCCTTCTGACCTTCTCTGTTACTGTCTGTATCTATCTCTGTGGGTATCTCTCTGTCTCTGTTTCTGTCTGTCTTTCTGTCTTTCTCTCTCTCTCACACACACACACATAACACACATTTTTTTACACTAATTTATTTTTTGTTTTTTATAATTATTTATTTTTTAAATTTTGAGTTCCAAATTCTCTCCTTCCCTTCTTCTCCATCCCCTACCCAATGAATTTATATAGGTCTGTAATGTAATACCAAGCAAAGGCAACTTCCCAAGGTTCAAAATACCAGCATAGGTGCTCTCCATTTTATTCAGTGACCAACCAAGAACAGAGAAGATCAAAACATGACATCATTCCAAAATACAGCATTTACTAAGTGTGATTAAATAATCTCCAAGGACTACCCCACCCCAGGACCTTCCAATCATTCAATTAATTACAAAGTCTCTGTTCTAAATACTTCTCCACCCCTAGGCTATACCTTAATTAAGTCCACCACAAAGCCCCTCTTCTCAAATGGAGATTAGTTTCCAAACATAAGGTCAAAAGTTCCCCACCCCTGGATCACAATTGAATCTACCCCAGAGTTACATCAAGTTTAAACACAGCACTTAATACCCAAATGGAGGTCTTTTCTTCATCTTGACATGAGGCAAGTTCTCAGCAATCTTAGTTCCTGGGGAGACAAGGCTTAGCAAGGCCATAAGATACATTGCCAGTCCCTTCATGAATTCATCCTCTGTCTGTAGAACAGTCCTAGAACCCCTGAACACATTAGCAAAGCCCTCTCCCAGGATTTCTGTAAACATACAACAAGGAAATCCTTCTTCAGGGCTTCTGAACCAACAGAAAGGCTCCCAGACCCCTGCAACAACAGCACTGTCCTTCACCAGTGGACAGTATTCACTCTGTCTGCAGGACAGTCTCCAGACCCCTGCAACAACAGCACTGTCCTTCACCAGTGGACAGTATTCATTCTGTCTGCAGGACAGTCTCCAGACCCCTGCAACAACAGCACTGTCCTTCACCAGTGGACAGTATTCACTCTCTGTCTGCAGGACAGTCTCAGGGCTTCTTAGTGAACAGCCAGGTTCCAGGACTTCTTCAACAAAAGGACTGTCTTTCACCAGTGGACAAATCTGGCAAAATAACATCAAAACAGACAGACAAAGAACCAGCAAAACAGCCATGTCTCCTCAGTCCTTGGCAGCTCAGGGGGCAGGTCTCAAAAGTCCAGGGCAATTCAAAGCGGCCACCAGCAATTCTCTTAGTCTCTCTCTCTCCACGAGGTGCTGCTTCCAAAAAAAAGTTTCTTCTGCCTCTCTCTTGTGTCTCCAAATCTAGGTCACCAGCTCCTCCCAGTTCAGGACTTTCTTTTCACATCAAAAAGTCCATCCCACAGGTGGGATTAACAAGCTCTGGGTTTTAACACAATCAATTTGAAAACCAAGCCAATACAGGGGAATCTTTAATTGCCATTACTATCACAAGGTCTTACCATCCTTTTTTTTTTCCAAACCACTCCCCCTCATTATTTCCCTAAAGCACAATAGTACTTCATCAAAATAATATGCCATGACTTGTTTAGCCATTACCCAATTGATGAATATCTCCTTAATTTTTAATTCTTACCCACCACAAAAAAGCCATTATAAATATTTTTTGTACATATAGGTCTTTTTCCTTTTCCTTTGATCTCTTTGGGGTACAGATACAGTAGTGGAATGACTCAAATGGTATGCACATTTCCATAGCCCTTTGGGTACAATTCCAAATTTTTCTCCAGAATGATTGGGCTAGTGCACAACTTCATCAACAATGAATTTGTGTATCTATTTTCCTTCATCCTCTCCAACATTTTTCCTTTCTGATAGGTGTGCAGTGGTACCTCAGAGTTATTTTAATTTGTATTTCTCTAATCAATAGATATTTAAAACATTTTTCCTATAACTATAGATGGCTTTGATTTCCTCTCCTGAAAAGTGCTTGTTGATGTCCTTTGACCATTTATCAATCAGGGTATGATTATTATTTTCATAAATTTGACTCATTTCTCTATATATTTGAGAAATAAGATCTTTATCAGAGAAACATGCTATAAATTTTTATATTACTTCACTATGCAAAATTCACCTTTGTAAAATTTTGCTTATCTGATTATCTCTTAATTAATTCTAATTTTGCTTTTGATTTGAGTTCATGTTTACTACCTCTGCCTTTTTAATTTCAGCTAAAGCATATTAGAATCTGATGCAGCCCTTTATTTTAACTCTGTGTGTATCTTTGTTTCATGTGTGCCTCCTATAAACAACATATTGTTGGATTCTAACTTCTAATCCATTCAGCTATCTGCTTCATTTTATGGGTGAGCTCATCCCATTCACATTCACAGTTATGATTGCTAATTATGTATTTCCCTCCATCCGATTTTCTATTTTTTTCTGTTTATTCTTTTTCTCTTTTTATCATGTCCTTCCTTAAAATAAATCTGTTTTGCTTCTGACCAGTGTCTTCCTTAATCCTTCTTCCCTTTTATCTTCCCTCCCTCTTTCTATTTCTCTTCCCCTCCTATTTCTCTATTGGGTAAGATATTTTTCTATATACAACTTATTGTGTGTGTATATATATATATATGTGTGTGTGTGTGTGTATATAGAATATATATGTGTATATAGAATATATACATATATATATATATTCTTCCCTCTTTGAACTAATTCTGATGAAATGAAGTTCAAGCATAATGCCCTGATTTTCCTCTCCACTGTAAAAACTCTTCCTTGTACACCTCTTTTATGTGAGAAAGTTTTTTTTCCCCATCTGCCTCTCCTTTCCTCCTTCTCCTAGTGCATCCCTTTTTCTCACCCTTTCATCTCTCATTCACTTTTTTTAAAAGCAATCAGGGTTAAGTAACTTGCTCAAGGTTACACGGCCAGTTATTTCTGGGTGTGGTGCTGAGTATCTGAGCCCGGATTTGATCCAGGTCATCCCCACTCTGGAGCCAGTGCTCTTACTTGCTGAACCACCTGGCCGCCCCTAAGCAATTGGGGTTAAGTAACTTGCTCAAGGTTACACAGCCAGGTGTTTCTGGGTGGGTGCTAAGTGTCTGAGCCCGGGATTCGATCTCCAGGTCTTCTCAACACTGGAGCCGGTGCTCTTACTCGCTGTGCTACCTGGCTGCCCCTCTCATTCACTTTTAAAGCAGCTTCGAAAAATTATCGTCATTTTTTATTTGGCAATTTGATGTAGCTCTTTCAGAAACAGGGGGGTATACTGGACATACCTCTTCCATTCCATTAAGCATTTTTTGGAACCATACTGGAGGCACCATGTAGATCTGCCATCTCCAAATGAAAATCCATTTAGAGTAAACAACGAGATGCCTTCCATTATTTTGTAGTATTGTCACTGCTTTCTTTTGTATATATAAGTAGCAGAAATTTTCCTTTCCTTTAATAAGCTCAAGAAAACATCTGATCTAAATCAGAAGCTTTGTTACAGCCAGCTAACAATGGGGAAAAATGAATTTACAATACATTTGCTATTCAAAGAGCTTTAGAGCTGTAAAGGGTCTCTCAGCTCATCTAGTCCCAACATTCTCCTTTACCAGAAGAGGTAACTGAGGCTTAGAAAGGAAATGTGACACAAAGAATCAGTAGCCAAGCTAGGAGCCAGGTATCCTGATACTGAAAATTAGTGTACTTTCACATACATCATACTGCCCCTAAAGTCCAAAGTAGTCATAAAGCTAATGAGATTAACTTACAGGAGTGGTGTTACCGAGGCTGACATCCCAATTCCCTCCACTACCCTGGTACAAAATCACTGCCTTGCTTTACTGCACACAGGGGCTTGTCACATAGATTCTGTGAAAATTGGAACCAGATTGTTATTAGACTCTTCCTAACTGGCCATTACAGGAAGAATTGCCTTGGTTCCCCATTGTTACCATTTAAAAAAAAGGTCTGGGAAGAGATATAAAGTCCATTTTTTTTTCATTATTTTTCATGCAAAGTAGCTCACTTAAGAGAGATTCTCACTGGACATGAACACTTATTTTTAAACTCATCTAAGCACTGCAGGAATTGGATGGTAAGGCCTGCTATGTTTGCAAGCAAATATGCTACGGAGCAGACCAATAAAAGGCATTTTTTTCTTCTCCAGAAATTTTTTTTATATTTATTATTTGATTTTTTTTCTCCCCCACCCTTTTCTAGCTTCTTCATCTATGTATGACATTTCAGAACAAAGGAAGATTTCATCCCCACCTTGATTTGTCATGAAGTTAGAGCTCCCTCCAGTGATCTATCAGGCAATATGAATTTGGACAAACCCCACTTCTTCCTAACTAATGCTTGAAATATACAAATAAATTGAAGCTTTACCCTTTCCAACATGGGTTTTCCTTTTTTCTCTCCTTAAATTAAACCTCGCCAGTAAATAAATAAATATTGATTTCTGCTGACGTCTTATTAACTATCCATATTTATTCTTCCTCTAATAGTATATTTGGGGCATGGATCAATAAAAAATAAGACACGGTCAAGGAATTTTCATTTTGGCAATGAGATTAGCTACATATATTATTATTATTTATTAGCTTTTATGATTGTGGAACTTGCTTCTATAGTCATTAGTAAACAAAACTAAACTTGAGAGGCTAAGTGCCCTACCATACATATCAGAGTTGCATGTTCATATATCAGAGGTTTTTTTATGGACTGAAATAACTTTCTAAATGGAGAAAAGCTACATTTCACATTTCTTCCCCTACCAGTGCCTCATTGCATTGATTGGTTTCCACTAGCCAAAAAATGACATTATGAATATCAGTTGGGTCATATAACTAAAAGGCTATATAGGTAGCACCCAAAGGGATCCACTGAATAATTCATGAAACTCAACACCTGCCAAACTGATATTAAATCATTTTCAACTGCAGAAAAACTAGTTCTGAGTCTTGTTATTTACTGGTTTGATTCCTTTGAGCCTAGATTAGGCAATCTTTTACACTAATGCTTCTGAGTGATGCTACAGGCTTCCTCCATTCTTCCCCTTGTTTGGACTTCTTTCTTCTCTTTTTCCCCTTCTCTCACTTCTCATTCTCTTTTTTATTTTCCATTTTCTCTTTTCTCCTTGCCTTTTCCAGATGACCTCTGGTCAGGCATATTATGGTGGGGTTTCCTTTTGTGTATGGGTAGGACTGAATGGCCACTGAAGACCTTTCCATCTCTCAAACTCTAATTGTCATCTCAAATTTTAATTCAGTGATTCTTCAAGTCTCTTGAACACCTTCAGGATCATACTATTTTATAACTGGGAGATCCACTTGTTTTTATCTAATCTGATTTTCCAGAGAGAAAAACTGAAGCCCAGAGGTTGTAAGAAATCCATACATTCAATAGAATGTTGGACTTTGATGGCAGGGACTGTTTCATTTTTTGTCTTTGTAGGCCTACCACCTGACACAGTGCCTAGGACAAAGTAGGCACTTAATTACCTGGGCCTTGCTCAGGCCCGATCACCATTCCAGTTGTTCACAGAGAGGCCATGAAGTGTCTGGTGAAGGGTTCTAGATATCCTGGAATCCTAGGCTTGAAAAGTTCTTGGAGGAGCTCTAGCTAAAACCATGCCTGAAATATCTGTCATCTATAATTTCCTTGACAAGTAGAAGCCATCAATGCAACTGATCCTTACATCAAGGAAAGGGGAGGACTTGCATTGTTGAAGGAAATAACCACACTGATAAAATCATAGTTCATGCATCCCAGGATTCATGGCTACATCTATTCTCTTACAAAATGCAGTGAGACACCATGGTCTTCAGTGATAATTTGTAATCAATATTACAAGTACTTTGCAAACCAGAAGATAGATCCATCAGCTTCTTTCTAAGAGAACACCTTTGTGGTCATTGAGGAAACTTCACCTCCTGATTTTATGCCTTTTATTGGCTGTGTCCATGCTTAGCATGCTCTCCCACTTCTTCACTTTTGCCTTCTTCCTTCAAGATAGAAGCTAATGTGACATTAGCAGCCCAAATCCAACCTGTTCAAAATGGAACTCATTGTTTTCCCTCCTCTGCCAAAGTTTCTTTAAACTTCTAGACATCCAGGTATACAACTTTGGAATCATGCTTCTTTCTTTCCTTTCCCTCACTTGTCACGCATATCATGTATGATTTTTCTTTGTTTGGTTTTGGTTTTTTTATCCCCAGCATCTGAACAGTGACTTGCAAATAGCAGGTGCTTAATAAATTCTTCTTGGATTGAAATGTTGAAATAAAAGCCCATGACATATGACGAAAGCAAAAATGGCTACATTAAATGCTATGGATACACACACACACTGAATCCAGGTGATTTTGGACAAAAAGCCCCAGGGGCAATCACTTTCAAGGAAAAAAGTCCCACCTCCACCCCCTGACAAAAATTAGGAAGTAGAGAAATGGTTCAGATAATCCCAAAGATAGTACTTTAAAGGCAACTGAATGATGTAAATGCATGAAGTCCTTTCTATTATAAAATCAATCCCTATATACATGGATAAATGTATGTGTAAATATCATATATATGCATACATGCACATTGTGTACACATACATATATACACATGTGTATTTGTTCATGTGGTGTATTCAGAAGAGATTTATTGTTCACACATGCATGTACCGTACATATATATATGCATATATATATGTGTGTATTGTGTGCATGAATAAAAAACCCTTCCACTAGAGAAAAAATATTTTTGCAATGCTCAAGACTACCAAGGCCACAGAGCTGATTTTGATCTTGCAGGCAAGTTACTTAGCTTCTCTGAACTTCAGCTTCCTCATCTATTAAATGGGAATAATGAAATTTGCACTACATACCTCACATAGTTCTTATAAAGAAACTGTCTTGTGAACCTTAAAGTGCCACATAAACATGAGTTATTTGTTATTCTCAACTAAAATCTTCCACACATTCTGAGAGTGAAAGAACTAGAGTCCCTAGTAGTAGACCCCCAGTAGAGGCCACATATGGCCTCAAGACTATAGTTTCTCCACCCGTGATTACAAGATCAAGGGAAATCACATCAGCCTTTATATTAAATCCAAATGTGTAACAATAAAGATAGTGTGTGTTAGTGGGTAGAGTGTTGGCTGTAGAGTCTAAAACACCTTGTTTTAAATGCTGCTTCTAATTTTCAATAGCTGCATGACCAAGGGCAAGTTGCTTAATTTTTCTAATCTTCAGTTCCCTAATCTATGCAATAAATAAAATAAAATAAAGAGACCTACACTACCTACTTATTAAGAGATAGTGAGATAAGGTATGCAAAAGGTTTCATACAACTATGTAAATGTCAGCATGGAAAGCTATATAAGTAAGAATCAGTGTGGAATATTGGACAGAGAACTGGCCTCAGAGCTAGGACAAGCTGAATTGAACTTCCTCCTCTAACATCATGACTGTTTGACCCTAGACAAATCAATTAACCCCTCAATGCTCCAAACAACTCTCTAAAATTGTAAGTTGCAGAACAGTTGTCAAATTGTGTTGGTAGAGGGAGTTTCCTCTTCTGGGAATCCCTTGTATCAAAAATACCATAGGTCAGTCTCATAATTAGCAGTCATTAGTACGTTAATGTAGATACTTGAGAACCCTGAAGAAGATGATTCATCTCAATAGTCAAGGATGCTTCAAGGGAGTCCACCCACTCCAGGTCAAACATAAAAATGTTGGGCAAGACAATTGAGGGAACATCTGACCTTGCTATTGACCCCATGGTTCTTTATGACCTCAGTCAGCATCATTCCACTGGATATAGATAACTTTGCAAAAAAAGTAATTGAAAATCTCTCACATGAAGAAAAACAAGTACATTCTGAAGAATCAGTGCTATCCCAGAATTAGCAAAATAGCTACAAATATGCTTTAAAATAGGTTCCTTAAGCAATAGTTTATAGCTTCAATGATAAAAGTAAACAAAGCTTGGTTCTCCCATTTTGGGTACAATATAAGACATTAAATACATAGGAAATTATTTGGTTCTGAGTGGGTTGTAACTCACTCCTCCCAATCAACTTCATTAGCAAATAGAGACAGCATTGGAACCGGTGCCCTCAGCTCCAGATGTAAGTCTTTCCATGGCAAGGTCACTCTGCTTCTCTTTTCCACCTTGTTCTTTCCATTCCATACTCTGCCTATTTCTGTTTGTGTCATATTGTCCAATTGGTCTGTTAATTTCTTTAAGGTCTGGTTTGTTACTTTTTTCATCTTTATATTCCTATCGCCTCAACACAGTGTCTTGCACATAGTAGGTGTTCAATTCAAATTTGTAGAATTGACTTGACTCAAAAAGAACCAAATTGCTAACTTGACTTCAGGTTGGTATTAAAAATCTCAAGGCATGGTCAAATATAACCCTCCTATTAGCACTACACCTCAGTTCCTTCATCCATAAAATGGGGATTAATAATGTTTTCCTCTTCTCTGTGTTTGCTGAAAGGAATAACTAACCCTGCAAGTGGTTGCAAATCAATCATTTTGTAAACCTGCTGGGCTAAGGCTAAATAGGAGGATAGGTATAAAAAGCCTGGGTTTTTAGAGGAACCAAAATATTACAAAGCCAGTCACATTTCACGGCTAATTTAAAACATCAGGGGTTCACACAAGTTGGTTATTATAATACTTTCTGATTCACATTTTATTTGATGATTTATACAGGCTACAGCTGTTACTATTGAACTTTACCATTTCTCTGCAGCCATGAACTCTCTTTTATCAATATATTATAGTTCAGCATAATATATAACTGTCCATATCTTTTTTTAGGGATTATGGACTGCTTTTTATCTGCATTGGAGAAGGGTAAACTCAGCAATAAGAGGTTCTGGCTATGTGCTGTTCCGATATGCTATTTATTTAGCTCAGACAAGAGCTTTTACAACTCCAACCGAATGTTTTAAAAAATTAAAACACCAATAAAAGCTGTTTGATGCAAAGAGATTTGCATCAAAATTGTTTTAGTATATTTAAGCTCTCAAGAATTAAGCTAAATTTTCATTAAACATATTCTCCTTTTAGCTTTGGATTTTAGCCTTCAGAAACAAACAAAAAAATATGGCTGTGCCAAACCATACTGCAGTCAATTATATGAAATATTTAGCTTGTGTTGATTTGAGAAGAAAAAAAAGTAGTAGGTTGTCAAGATCAACCATGAAATTCTGGGAACTCCACAGAAGGGCAGTGTGGAAATCATACTGACTTAAGAGGCAGGAGCCCTGGGTTTCATGCTGGCTCTGACACTAACTGTGAGTTTGAGCAGCTTACTTAACCACACAGAGGCTCAGACTTTTCATCTTAAAAATCAAAGGTCTGGGGTAGGAGGGTGGATCACAGGCAGAGACGTCCAATTCAGGTGGCCTGCAAAATCACCAAGTGCAGCTTGCAAGCAGATTAAAATATAATTGAAAAATGTGTGACAAAATAAATAAAAATACAATTCTATACAGATAATGTTAATTTGTGATATTTCTAAGTCCATAAGCAGCCTGTCCCCTCAGAGATCCATATCTATCTGAGTTTGACAGCATAATTCTAAGGGATTCTTATCAGTTCTAAAATTCTAATTCCAAATAAAAAACTGAATACTAGAAAAGAAATCAGCTGGTCTTGGAAAGATAGAATATGAGTACAGGAGAAAGGCTTTATTTGTATAATTTTAGAAACCTGATTACTCAATGATATTATGTAAAATAATACATGCAAATAGGTTCAGTTCCTTTTCCACATTAAAAGGCTCTGAAACAAGTTACTTTTGGAATAGAGTACCAAGAATAGTGACCTCCACATAAATGTAATAAGTGAAATCCATTCTAAAATGTTCTTTTCAGGCAGAAAAGGGGAGAATGGGTAACAGTTTTTATGAAGACAAATCAGCCTTAGCATTTAATGCCTCTTCCTCCAAGTGGCCTTGCTTATTAGTCTATGGTCTGTATCTAGATTATTCTATATACTGTACTTTGAAGAAAGTGAACTACAGCTGAGGTGATCAATATACACGCCTGTAGTTCCACAGGAACACACAAAGTGTGACTCATTCATTTTTATTTCCTGGTTATAACATAATTGTGAAAGGTGGAAAGAAAGTTGCTTCCTAGTTACTTACATTTCTGTCAGTACCGGTTCAGAAGCTAATCTGTTCCAGCTTCCCTTCTCCTTCCTGATAAGGAGCCAGAAAGTGAATTTAGAAAAGTTATGTGATAACAGTCAAATCTTACACAAGAAAACTCAATTTTACAAAAATTCAGAGCTATCAGGATATAAATAAATTTGCTCGGTGGATCAAAAGAGTTATAGCAGATACACAATCTGGACCTGAAATCAGAAGACCTGGATTTTAGTTCCAGGTGTTCACATAATGGCTGGTTTACTTGAGCAAATAATATGGTCTCTCTGAGACTCTGCTTAGTTTCCTGGTCTAGAAAACTGAGGCAATGTTATGTAAACTGCTGCCCACATAGGATTTTGCTGGGAGAACTAGCAGGTAGGTGACACAATGGATAGAGTGATGGGCCTGGAGTCAGGAAGACCTGAATTCATTTATGGCCTCAGGCACATATTAGCAGTGCCACCCTGGGCAAGTCACTTCATCTCTCTGTCTCAATTTCCTCATCTGTAAAATTAGGATAACAATGACACCTACAACCCAGAGTTGTTTTGTCAAATAAGATAATAACAGTAAAGTGCTTAGCACAGTAGCTGGCACATAGTAAGAGATATATAAATGTTAGTTGTTGCTGTTATGTGTAATGGTATTTGTAATAATGTGGATCATTTCTTTTATTACAATAAATACAGTTCCATAAAGAAAAAAATGCTATTGGAATATTATGATTTTTCTTCAGAGGCCCTGAGCTGTTTGATGAAATGTTTTTCCTTTCCTTTTTTATTTTGATGATTCAAAAATATTCATCCTTTGAAAAATCTTATGAGGATTAGAGGTTTTTCTTTGTTTTCTTTTCCTTTCAATAGAATTATTGTACAGGTTGAGAGATCCCAGAGAGACCTTACTGTGATTTGTGGCTGGGGTAAATAAGACAAAGGTCATCAGTCTTTTCAGTCTTCTTCTACAAGCCCAACCCTTGTGATTTGCATGGCACCGAAGGACTGGTTGGGAAAAGACTCAAAGCAGCTTGGTCATAGACTTAACATTTGCAGAAGTAAAGCCCTAGAAATATTTTCTACAAGTAGAAGGTATGATAAGAAATAAGACCTAAAATTAGTTCCTGGTCTTCAGTCAGATGAGAGCTGAACTAATCAAGTCAGAGGGGACCATAGAGAATAAAATAACTTCAAGAGAAGACATGATCTAAACTAGAATAATTGCTGCCTTCTGGAGGAAGGAAAGTGACCTATAGTCACTGAGAGATAAATCACATAGCCAGTGTCTCCCCCCACCCCCTCCCCAACTGTCCTCTAAAAAAAGATGGTAGATTGTCAGGCGGCCTTGATGATAACATTCTAGCAGTAAAATTTAGCTGAGACTCAGTCAAGGGCACTGGAAAGGGTTTTATCCTTCCCCTGCCATGGAAAGGCTTATTAACCATAGCTTCCCCAGGAATGGTAAACAGATGATTAGGTAATTCTAAAAATAGCTGTATAACTAAAGGCCAACTGAAGTAGAGAAATACTGGCCAATGGAGAATAGCAGCGTGATGTCCAACAGGGAGAAGTTACAACAATGAGTAGCATTAGAACACTGTCAAATTAGAATTCTTTACTCCTGTCTACATATGTCTTAACTATACTTGTTCCTTTTGTACCTGCCCCTCTGTGAAGGTCTAGGGCCACACACACTCCCTACTTATATATGCTTAATGCTTGACCCCATGTGAGTTTACTCTCCTCACTGTGGGTGTTTGTGTAGTTGTGTGAGTGTGAATTTCAAAGGGGGAGGGAGGTGTTTTTTGTCTGTGGGGTAGAGGGTTATTGCCGTATTATTTCGTTAAATTCTTTTCGTTTGAAATAAACATTCCCTTTGGCACCCTTAGTAAAAATAAACAAACTGATAGGGGCTTGTGGAATATGGTTTGGAAAGGTAGATTTCTATTTCAAGGGGGTTATCAACTAGATTGACAATTCATTAATTACATCAAAATGAAATAAATGAGCTATTGCTTTAAATAATAAATGAGCTGTAATATGAGCAGAACCAAGAGAACATTGTATACAGTAACAAAAATATCGTTTTAAGAATGACTGAGTAAAAGTTATTTTGTCTATTACAAATACCCAAATTAGCTATAAAGGACATCCAGAGAAAGAGGCTATTTGCATCCATAGAAAGAAATGATAAATAGAAATTTGTATAGATAATTTTACATATAGCATACATACACACATATACATACATACGTATGTGTGTAAGAGTGTGTGTGTATGTGTGTGTATGTATTTCTATTTAATGGCAGCCATTCCTAGGGCAGGGTGGGGAGGGAAGAAAAAAGGGGAAAAATAAATTTATATGATAATTTGTTGTATATTTGAAAGAAATAGCAAGTTGTGCATAACAGATTTGCAATTTCATATGCAATCATCTTTTTTATTGTACTATGTTAATGGAAATGCTTGGTTTTTTTCATAAATTAAAAATAAAATAAAATTTTTGAAAATATGTAAAATAAAAAAAACAAATGGGCTATTACTTTAAATATGAATTTGAGATAGAGAGATACATTGACATAAGATTTTTCCTCTTTTCCATAATACTGAAAGAGTTCAAGTGAGTCATAATCCTAATTCCAAAAACCTGTAAAGTCTGGATTATATCTAAACCATAACTAGCTAATTCTCAATGTGATTACCACATTGTAATAAGAGGAGATAGAACATTATGTCTTTGAAAACTCAAGGAGAAAAGCATATTCTCAATGTAAAGTAATATGATAATGGCAGAGAGAGATAGTAATTGATAGAACATGAAAAATATTCATCCTTTTTTCATCTTTTCTAAATGTGCTCTTTTTCTGGCTCAGAGAAGAGCTGGTTTTGAGGTGATATAAATAAGCATTTCAATTTAAAAGGCCTTCTCTTCCTGCTCTTGGTCAGTAGGAGTAAGAGTAAACCAGGATAATGAGGTTAACAAAGGAATAGAATTAGGGCCAAAAAAGAAATGGAAGTGACATTTACCACAGAGGGCTGCACAGCCAGTAATCCATTAGCAAATCATCATGAGTTATCAGTACTTTTGCATACATGTAGTGGTTAGCCTACAGTTAGTTAACCTCATATTATTGGAACCAATGTGATTCCTGCCCCTTTAAACAACTGAATCCTTAAACTCATTTCTCAGCTTTATATTGAGTCCATTGTCATTGGGGGTGGAGAGAGGGGAGGTTATATAGTGGAAAGAGGATTAAACTTTGTATACCGAACTTGGAGCCTTAAGTTTAAACCCTGGTTCCATCATTTATTTCCTATGTTAACTTGGACAATTCACTCACCTTTCTAAGTTTAAGATTTCTCATCTCCAAAATGAGGGGTTTGGATAAATGTCATTAAGTCCCCTTTAAGATCTAAAGTCATTATCAAAAGACTTTTTTATTATTTTTTACCTAGGTAGTGTTGCATAGAGTTCTACGCCTGAAGTCAGGAAGATTTGAGTTCAAACAGTCTAACATTTACTTTCTGTATCATCATGGGCATGTCAGAACCTTTTTTTACTGCTCTTTCCTGAACTATAAACTGGAGATAGTAATAACACCTACTGCCCAGGGTAATTGTGAGGATGAAATGAAATAATTTTTATAAAACAGTTAGCAAAATGCCTGGTATATAATAGGTACTTGTTTCCTTCCTTCATTTCTTCCTTATTTTCTTTTATCCCTTTTTCTTTCCTTCCATTCCTGGCACAAGAACTGACAAGGCCATCTCTGTAACACACACACACACACAGATTTACACATCATATTATAGTTTCCAGATACCAGTTACAAGTGGGGACAAACTAACACATAATGTGCAACAGATTTGACATCTATTATTCTTCTATTTTCTTGCTCTGCTCTCTTCTTCCCTGTGTAGCAACCGGGGTAGTATTTCTGCTATAAAATGATTCTGGATTGGACTACAGAGAACCATGTCTCAAATAAAGTCAATAAAATTAGTCTAGTAACAAGAAGTTGACATTTCTCCTAAGTTTAATACCTCTCCAGGACTTAGAGCTTCAAATGCAACATGTTCCAAACTGAGCTTATTATCTTTCTGTCAAAATCTATCCCTTTTTCCTCACTTCAATATTTGTTAGTGGCACCAGTATTCAGTCAGTATCCCATCATGCCTAGTGTTAACCAATATCAGTAGCTTTTTTTCCAAAACATTGTTGAGGCCCTATGTCCTACACTAAGCTTGCCCAGATTTTCTTGCCCAGTCACTGTTTTCTTTCTCTTAAAATAATTTTCTATTCTTCTCTAGGTACTTAACTGTCCATAGTTTATTCTCTTGGGAAAATGTAAATTCTTTGTGGGCAGAGATAATTTCATTTTTATTTTTGCATCCCTGATGTTTTGCACACAGTAGGTATCTGACAAATGTTTGTTGTATCACTCCACAGGAGGCAGGGATTTGCTTTTTACAGCTCATTTAAGACAGTCTTCCCATTCCTTACCCTTCCCTACTTCTCCCCCTACCCCCACTGACCAGGCACAGGCCCTGGAAACCCCCTGGGACTCTTTTTGAATTTCCCCACTAGATCTGGCTTTCACCTGAGGTTATAATCCTCTCAACTGGCCTTTCATTATCCCTAAACCCACTTCTCTGCTACTCTAAATTTAGCCCAGGCCTTCACTGTCTCTGACTACTTCCCACTCTAGATCCCAGCTAAACCCCACTCTCTTCCTCTTGGCTTTTGACCTCCAGTCACCCCAGCCTACTGGCCACACCCAACAAGATCCTCTCTAGGCTCCCCCTCCAGTTACCCCAGCCTCATCCCTCTCCAGTTTTTCTGTAGATAAGATAGCTCTTGTTTCCACGAAAGTGTTCCAATTCAATCTGGCCTGCTTGCATTACATACAAATGTTCGGATTCCTTAAGAGTCTGACCAATATGGCAGACCTTTAATAAACCTTGTTTTTCTTTAGCTGGAAGAAGACTTTGGTTGAATTCATTTGGGCAGGACTCACATGTGGCTATTTTGGGGTCCAGAACTCCTAAACTTCAACACTACCCTGCACTTCCTACATTTCCACAAGAATATTCAAAAAAAAAATGTTACATTCAGTTTGAGATGATCTGGTCCTTCTTTTATTAAAATGATTTATGTTCAATCATAGTTTATGGAGCCCTCTTCTTGGAATAAGGAAAACTTTGGTTCAAAAATAACCTCTGGGTTTCTGCATCAGCCTCCCAGGGTTATTGTGACAATGAATAGAGCACTGACCCTGGAGTCAGGAGGACCTGAGTTCAAGTGCAACCTCAGACACTTGACATTTACTAGCTGTGTGACCTTGGGCAAGTCACTTAACCACAATTGTCTTGCCTTCCCCCCCTCCAAAAAAAAATAACCTCTGAACCTTACTAAATGTGTGACTATGGTCTAGTCATGTTATTTCTCTGAGTCCCAGTATTCTCATATATAAAATGGGAATAAAAATATCTTTTGTACCTACTTCATTGAATTGTTGGGGATATCAACTTGTAAAGTGCTTTGAAAGTATTAAAATCACATATAAATATCAGTTTTCATCATCATTCTTACCATCATCATTACTTAGCCCAAAAAGAATTCTCGTCTCTGAACCTGACATCATCTTAATACAGGACAGAATGTGATCAGGGATATTTCTTGCCTTCTATACAACCAAAAGATGTTTAGCTAGAACCCTTATGAATGAGACTGATGAAATAGGCCCAGATATATATAAAATATATGCTCTATGCTAGTCAAGTGAAGCCAAATCGATGAGCATTTCTTAAGTACTACTATGTAACATGCATGCATTTTGTTAAGCAATGAGAACAAGAAGAAGAAGCAAAAAGAAAGATGGTCCCTGCCCTCAAGTAGTTTACATTCTAAAGGGAGGAGACTATATAAAAAAGAAAGTCAACCGAAGAGAGGCAGGGAGGGGAGAGGAACTGGAGAGGGAGCTTGGAAAAGCCCCAAAATCGGGAGCTGAGCAGAGGAGGGAAGGAGTGAGCATGACTGGTCTGCACATTTACTAAAAATGTTGTGGGATAAACTTACCAATTACAGGAAGGTCCCAGGAGGGCAAGATATGTTTCAAGGTGAGTAGGACAGGGTGCAAAACAGAGTCAGCAATGGAGGTAAGAGAGGAATGAACGATAATTGCTAGAATTCAAGACATAAATTTGGAGCTATTAGACCTAAATTCTCTATTCCATCATTTATTAGCTGTGTGACATCAAGTCAAGTCAATCAGACTCCATTTCTTTAATCTCCATTAGTCAAGGTATGATAATAGTTCTGGACTCACTTATCTCACAGGTTCAATTAAACAAACATTTATTGAGTGCCTAATTTGTTCTGGGGCACTGAGTACAATAGTCTCACACATTCTTTTCCTTTAAAAATTGCCCAAGGCAGTTAGGTAATGTCTGGTCTTGGATAGAGCACTGGTCCTAGAATCAGAAAGATAGGAACTCAAAATTATTCTATGACACTTCCTTGCTGTGTGACTCTGGGAAAGTCCCTTCACATCTGTCTGCTTCTGTTTCCTCAAGTGTAAAATGGGAATGGTAATAATAGTATACACCTCCCAGGGTTATTGTGACAATCAAATGAGATAGTATTTGTAAAGTGCTTCATACAATGTCTGGTACATGACAGTTGTTTAATAAATGCTTGTTTCCTGACTACCTTCCTGCCTTCTCATTTTTCTTCCTTCCTGTAAAAAAGTTTATAATCTACTAATGTCAAATGAATCAAAAAGATTGAGAAAGTGTCTATATCTACATAAATTCAAGTGACGGGTATCATGATATTCTAGAGTTGTAAAAGACCTTAAAAATCCATCCAGTCCAACCCTGTCCTTCCCCACCCCCCATTTTAGAGATGAGAAAACTGAGGCTCAGCGTGAGGAAAGGTCTTGCACAAGTGTGAGCACTAGGATCCAAACCAGCTCCTCTGATTCCAAATACAGGACTCTTGTCTATTGCACCAGATTGTCTCAAGTGATTAACAAAAGTCATCATTACAAATGTGATCTCTAGTAGATTGAATCACCTCACCAAAATGTATTCATTCATTCAACAAATAGGCCAAATCTGCTAACATGATGTAAAGCATTAGCAGAAGTGATAGGATTAGGATTAGTAATTCCCAATTTCTATATTTTAGAACATTCCTTAGACAAGCAAAAATATCCCTTTCTTTGAAGTGAATGGGAGTTGCATAGTTTAAAAGCTATCAAATAATTTGAGCTTGTATGGGGCTGTATTGGAAGGAGAAGATGGTTCTGCCATAGCCAGGGTTTCAACCCTATCTCTAAAATAATGCTCTAATGTGGCAGGGTACTCTATTACATGAGAAAAGTGGAGCCTCATTAAAATAAACCAAAGTGTGAGAAATCATGTTCTCCAGAAACCAGGGACAGAGCAATCTGCTCGCTTGCACAATGGTCTCTCCGTGTGAATTAGCCCACAGCCAAAATAAGGAGCATGTGATCTGATGGCTTTGAAATACTTTTTTTCTCTCCTACTTTAACTTTGAACTGACCCATTAAACTTCTCTATAGTGCTATTCTGGACTTCTGTGAAGGTCATGGGTACCCTTTGAAAGCAGCGTTTAAATCCCTCTCAGTGGTAGAAAGTCCTGGTTGAATTAGTGCAGACCCCATAGAGACTTCTGAGGCTGTTGATAAATCATGTTTAAGAGCTTTTTGGCCCAAAGCTCAGCTGTAAACTCAGGTAAAGCCATGAACACATTTGCAGGCGGCAATGCCCCATAACTATTCAATTCTAATCTAAAGCGATCCCTTCTGAACAACTCCAGCATTAAGCACCCTATTCATCAAATTTCGCTTACTCATGCATATCTTCATTTTTACTCAAATCCTCGGTGCAGTCAGATACCCTAGGCCAGGTGCAAAGTCGACACTGTAAGCTATCTATCAACAGAAAATCCAAAAAGACAGTGTGTATATCAGACCAACTGACACCTTCAGGGGAGGAGGAAAGTCACTTAAAGCACTAATGCAAATTTTGCTACATTATAATTATTGGCAAAATGGGGCAGCAGTGACAATATTTAATCGCATTTAAAAACACTTCCCCTATAGGATATCGACTCTCCTGCCAGCAGGGCTTTCTAAGGCAAGGTCGAGGGGGGAAGTCTAAACCTAAGTCATCTTCAGGGACTATTGCTGTGAGTTCTTCATCTCCCCTCCCTCCATGTTGCCTCTCCTTGGGCCTCTCCAGAGGCTCTGGGAACAAATCAAAGACCTCCATGTGTCACTAACAACCCGATACAATAATAGAAGGTGATTTAAATTTCAAGTACAATCCAATCTTGCATGTTGGAAGCCAGGACGGCACAAGCTAACAAGGCAATTTTCAGCTCTGACACCTTGAACCCACTTGAATTAGTTACTGGTTGAGTGTTGCTTGCTCATGGCTTAGACTGTGAGCTTCAGAGGTCAGAGACTATGGCTCTCTTCATACAGAGCTCATTAGAGTCCCACCTAAAAGAAGGTACTTTAAGTACTTTTTAAATGAAATGGTGAGTAAAATCTTCTTAATAATATGGGGCCAGCCACTGGACTAATGGGAAAAATGATGGACTGGGAGTCAGGATATTGGAGTGTCAGTTCAAGTTCAACTGCTGACCAACTTTTGAGCAAGTCATTCCGTTTCTCTGGGCCTCAGTTTCCTTATGTGAATAATGAGAGGACTAGATTCAGTTATTTCTCTATACTGTCTCTTCTTAGCACAGACATTCTCCTTGAAAGCAAGTACTGTATCATTCATGTATTCACATCCTCAGCTACTACCTTAATAAAATTTTTTCATTCATTCATTATTTCATTCATTCATTCTTTGTTGTTATCATTCAGTCACTTCAGTTGCATCTGACTCTTTGTGACTCCATTTGGGGTTAAGTTGGCAAAGATACTGGAGTAGTTTGTCATCTCCTTCTCTAAGTTGTTTTACAGTTGAAGAAACTGAGGCAAACAGGGTTAAGTGACTTTTCCAGTGTTAAGCAACACAGGCAGTGTCTTAGGCCAGATCTGAACTCATGAAAATGAGTCTTTCTGACCAAAGGCTCAGCCCCCT
Source organism: Petaurus breviceps papuanus (assembly GCF_028583685.1). Lineage (NCBI taxonomy): Eukaryota > Metazoa > Chordata > Mammalia > Diprotodontia > Petauridae > Petaurus > Petaurus breviceps. The sequence continues at coordinate 4,383,851 of NW_027186645.1, read as the reverse complement.
ATCCACTGTAGCACCAACCAGCTGCTCATTCATCCTTTGTAGGGGTGGCTCTTGCTATGGAGAAGGTACAAGGGATGCTGTCTTGCTTGATTAGTTTTACTACTTGTGTGAACATGATCAAGTCCCTTAATCTCTCGGGCCCTTAGTTTCTTCATTTATAAAATGAAGGATTTGAGTTAAAGATGTCTAAGGACCTTCTAACTCTAAATCCAATGACCCTATCAGCATTCAGTACATAGCTGGCCTGAGATCATTCAGACAGAGATCCCACCCTTACTAAATCTCTTGTGCCTCTCTTTCATCCAGGCCCCAAATCATCTTTGCTTCTTCCCTCTCATTCCCCAACACGCGCGCTCGAGCACACACACACACACACACACACACACACACACACACACACACACACACACACACACACACACGCTCTTGCCAAGTCCTATTGATAGGATCTCATTATTATGTTACTCATCTGCCATCTCCTTTCTACTTCCATTGCAATCCTTCACCTTTTCTCATCTAAATTATTATTAACCTCCCTGAATCTAGACTATCCCTCTCCAATCTGTCTTCCACACCATTCCCTGACTGAACAGTCTTCACAAGGAAGCATTCAGATCATTCCATTCCTTTACTCATTACCTACCAAACGAAGAATAAATTCTTTATCCTGCCATTCAGGGCTTCCAACTCCAATGGATCTCTCAATTTTAATTCGCACTACTCTTCTTCATGATCTTTACATTCTGCCTGAGTTGCTAGGTGCCTATCATCTTATGTTTCCTTAATTGTCTCCATACATTCATTTATTTTTTTTTACTTGGGTTAATCATCATCCTTCAAATGGATTCCTTCCACAGCTCCATCTGCTGAAGTCTCTCTCTTCCACCAAGGTCCAATTCACATATCAACTCCTTCAAGAACTTTTCCCCAGCAACCCAGATGCTGAAAGCACCCTCTCCCCCCTTCAATTTCTCACAGCACTTAGTCTGGACTCCCTTTGTATTTGCCACAGTTTCCCTTCTATTAGAGTTATTTGAGTATATGAATTTTCAACCATGTTTTAAGTACCTTGAAGGGGTATAGTGGGTAGAGAGCCATGACTGTGGTAAGGAAGACTCATCTTCCTGAATTCAAATCCATTCTCACTTACTTAATTGTATGACCCTGGACAACTTACCTAACCCTGTTTGCCTCAGTTTCCTCATCTATAAAATGAGCTGGAGAAAGAAATGGCAAATCACTCCATTATCTTTGCCAAGAAAGCCCCACTGGGGTCATAAAGAGTCAGACATGACTGAAATTACTGAACAAAGACCTTGAAAGCAAGATCTCTATTTGTATCCATGTATGTATCTTCCATTCCTAGCACAGTATCTTACATATAGAAGGCTCGTGGAATGGAGTAAACTAAATTTCTAATTCAGAAGAAATGTAACCCTGGGAGCTGAAGCCTGGGAGAAGGGACTAATGAACTAAATAGGAAAGTTGCAAAAGGTATTACCTAGAAGGAATTTTGTTATGCTTGAAAAACCCAAACCAACCCAACTGAATAAATTAAATGAATTCTTACATTTTACCTAAAATAAATTTGAAAATGTAGAATATAACTGATATGGAGAATTTAGATAAAATTGGATCCTTGACTATAATGAGCTTTCAGAATTATGATAGATGCATGTATACTTATATTTATATATGTGGGACCTCAGAAGCCATCTAGTTTAATGATACCTAACCAAGAATCTCCTCATTAACATATGTGGCAAAGGACTATCCAGTCTTTGCTTGAAGACTTTCAGTGACTAGAAATTCATCATGTTATAAGACAAGTCATTCCACTTGAACATAGCTTTTGCTTACATCATCTCTAAATCTGCCTCTGGAACTTCCACCCACTTCTCCTAGTGCCAAATAAGCAAATGCAATCCTTCTCATGTCAGTCCTAAAAATACTTGAGAACAGATAAAATATTTTCCCTAAATCTTCTCATTTTTCATTGGGCATAGAGGGAATAAAAAGCTTCCCCTAGAGGAAAATACTGGATAGTTTCATATTCCTAAGTACAATTTTTGATAGAGACATTGCTTTGTCCATGAGGAAACTTTCCATTCATTTGCCCCAGAGGTGGCCATCCCTGGGCTGGAGGAGCTAGACATAATATAACCCACATCCATAACACTTAAAAGAGATAAAAGAAGGAAAAAATGATCCTTTCTTTAATAACCAGACTAGGTGCCTGCCAATTCCATTTAGCACAGAGATCTCTCTGCATTGGGTGGGCCTCATATAATTGACTAATTTGGGGAATTTTTCCAATACACTCTGTGTGGTGTATTTTAATCAGCAGTACATTTTAAAAGTTACATTAATTAGCACATTAATCAGTAGAGTCTTTGAACAGCCAAACACTAGAAAACTGGTGGTTTATGATAAGATCTTAGCAAGTGGCATACCCAGGTATTTCTCAATGTTATCAACACTGCTAGCCTTTTAGAGGCTGAAACTATGCAGTTCAGATGAAAGCTTCCTTAAAATTTTTCTCTACAAGGCAGATTGGAAAAGATATATATCATGTACAGAAATGTATTATTTTGTTTTCTTTTTAATGATCATTCTAATTGCTATAGGACTAAATTTCTCAGAAAAAAAATAGTAAAAGAAGTCACTGTGTATTCTTTCAGTGTACAGTCACAAATCTAGAATTGAAAGGGACCCAAGTTCCTCATTTTATAAAATAGGAAACTGAGACCCAGGCAGGTTAAGTGCCTTACCCAATGTCATGCAAGCAGTGTCAGAGGCAAGATTTTAACATGAGCTTCTGACCCCAGAGACACTGTTCACTCTACATTTTTAGATAATCCAAATTTTTCTTCTATTCACCAGATTACTTATGTAATCATGATGTAATTCAGGAATCTATTTCCTGGTTCCTTATGCTATATTGACTTTTTTTTTCTAACCACTTAAAATAGGGAGAAAATTTTTCCTTATTAATAGAATTGGTATATGACCTTTTCGGTTTCTTCATGAAATGTTTACAGTGAACCTTATAGAATGAAGGAGGGGGGGCGGGGACAGAGGGTGAGAGAGAAAGAGAGACAGAGAGAGAGAGAATGAGAATATCACACAAAATCCATACTCATGGGGCAAAACTGCCAAACATTTTTCCCTCCCTGATTTTGATGAAATACAATTTGTAAGATCATGAGACTTCTTGCATGGAGGCTTTGCCCCTCAGTCTAGTGACCTTTATTTAGCTACAGCTGAAATGCAGCAAAATATGTTCTTATTGAATGCGTACAGAATGATTCCCATGCATTTCAAATTTGGAAATTGGACTGAAAAATCCCCATGCTTCATGTTAAGTTTTGCCTTCATTTACAAAGCCTAGGGATATTGAACGCTTACATATAGCAGCAATCCATTAGTTTGACCCAGTAGGCATTTCTTAATCCTCTCGGCATTTTCCTGTGAGAAATCAGTGTTCTTTCAAGGCTCCATACCATTTTCTCAAACTCAGAGAGAAGAGGGTCAGAGTGATAGAAGAAGCAGATGCTGGCTAAGCATTTCCTCCCCATTTCAAATGCTGGCTTGTATTGATTTTTCTTCGGGTCCTTTGAAATTACACTCTATTTAAATCATATCATGCCACTTGGAGGAATTTTAATTTGCACTTCTATTTTATGTCTTCATTTGTGAATTACAGTTATTTTTACTGATTTTGAGCATGGCCTTTTCTGAGCTTCTACCTGCCCACCACCCACTTTATTAGCATGTACATTCGAATCACAGAGCTTTCAGAAGGTGCTAGGTTAAACCATATATCACATAAACACTTCTTCCATGAAATATTCCTAGAAGGTTGGCTTAGTTGCTTCTACACTGAAGTTAGATGATAACTGCATCCAAGAAAGTATGTGCCAAAAATCAGCAGGGACCTCCGGTAAGGATTTCATCAGCTTCAGACCTTGCGCTTTTCTATTATAAACTAATTGATGTATTTATGTAATGACTCCTCACACATCTGAATTTCCAATATGCCTAACTAAACTGAACTTCATTTCTTCAATGCTGTTGCATGCTATGGTTGATAGCCACTTATGCTCCCTTGTCACTAGGCAGCAATCATTGTAATTATATTGTTAGTGGTCTACTTGGTTTCAAGTGAGAGTGACCTATTTATTCTCAATAAATGTCTTATGGATGAAAGACCCTATTTAACTATGAGTCACCTACCATTGATGTAATCATTCTTACTTTATGAACTTTGATAATTAGCATTGAGCTTGTCTAAAGGTATGCACTCACTGGCTTTAACCTTGCCACTCCTTCTCCCCTCCCACAAATATAAAGCATAGTTGTAGTCTTGCTAGACTTCTGAACAACTTGGCTATTGATAAAACAAATGGACTTGTCAGTATTTACTGATCATATATACACCTTCATGATATGGTTCTTGCAAAGCTAGAAATATTGGGAATAATCCAAAATACAAAGCTTGTCTGTACCTTTATCAGTATCATTCCTAAGTGTCACAGTCTGTTCAGATTTGACATTATCACCTACAAGGAATGGTGGTATGCAGGCAGCAAGGGAGATATCAATACAAAGAGCATAATTTGTTCATTCTATGAGGAATAACCACTGAGTACCAAAGAAGTTGTATAAACTTGATTATACATTTTCATATGACTTATTCATGATTGGTACATACTCAAAATAATCCCAAATACTTGTTTATTTTTGAGTATAAAAAACATACGTTTTTCTTTAGTTGATTTTTAATATATACATATATATCAGTTCTTCCAATTAACAAATATTTATTTACTCTCACATCTACCCCTGTTAGAGCCACGAGTGTGAGAGACACTGCGGCAGTCCCAAGATGTCAGAGGGAGTGCACGTGACCTCTGAGGAGCAGGGGCTTGGAGATGAGGAGGCCGACTCTGCCGGCCGTAAAGGCGAACATGGCATTGAGCGCAGGGTCGTGGGGGCTGACTGCTGGGTTGGGAAAGGCTGACGTGGCATTGAGCATGCCCCATAAACATGGACTCCTCTTAACACATACTCCTTTGCCCTGCACTCGGGAGAGTGCAAGATTGGCTCCCACATGACAGGTGACAAGGGGGTAGCCGGAGGGGGTGCATATGGCTTTCTGAGGGACGTTGTTGGGATAGCTTTGCCTGGGGGTTAACCAACCAGGGACAAGGGATTTTGGGGCGCAGTGACACGAGAGTGATACTCTGCGTGGCAGTGCATAAAGGACTTCCGGAAAGGACATTGCTCCTTGGTCTTATTCAATGTACTTGGGAAAGAACATGATTGGCCCCGCAAGGCGTGCCCCTGCAAGGCTTATAAATTGGGGAGATAGAGGAAGTGAGTTAGTTCCTGTGCCTGTTCCTGTGCTTGCTTGTGGTGCTGTTAAGATGTAACCGTATAAACAGCTTCGCATCACACTTTCCGTGTCCTGGGTGTTCTGCGGGGGTAAGTTCTTCTTGGAGACAAGAAGCCGGAGACGTCCTAAGACCCAGTATAAGGTAAGACACGGCCGGAATTGGGACCGGGAACCCAACTTACCCCCAAAGAAAAATAAGGAAAAAAAAACCCTTTGTACTAAATATGCATAGTCAAGAAAAACTAAGTAGACGTCAAACCACTAGACTAAACCTATACACCTGAAGGATCAAAAGAGGGGAAAAGGGCTCCATATGTAAACTAGTGATTGAAAGGATGCTCTTAATAAATGTCTCATGAGCTAAATTGAACAGAATTGTACTATACTGTAATTAGGTAAATTCCCTGAGCAGGAGCCCTGTTGTTGTGGGTTTTTTTTTCTTTTCTGAGAAATCATTAGAACAAAAGGGGTCAATTATGTATATATTTCTTTGATTTAAAATAAGCGTATTTTAAAGACTCTTTTCCATGACCTGCAGGACAAAATTCATGTTCATTGAGTCTAATTAAACTGGCTGATGAGTTATAACTCCAACCTTCCTGTGGATTTATTTCATAGTTTCTGCCAAGTCAATACCCATGTCTCTTATTTATCTACCCATGTAGAAATGATGCTGCTTTGCTCTGCCCAGGGAAAACCAATATTTAGTATTTGCTATTTCACAAATTTTAAACTCTCATGGGTAATTTGGAATTCATATTAACTTACCAGTAATATTATATTAGTAGTACCACTAGTATTATATTAACTAGTATCTCTCAGATTAATTTGTGGAAAATTTAAAGTGTTCCCTAGAGCTCTGGAGTCTAAGGACCTGACAGCTAGGTAACACAGTGAATAGAAAGCTGGGCCTGGAGTTGGGAAGATATGAGTTCAAATCCAGCCTCAGATGCTTATTAGATGTGTGACTATGGGCAAGTCATTTAACTTCTTTCTGCTTTAGTTTCCTCAACTATAAAGTAAGGATAATAATAGTACCTACCTTCCAAGGGTTGTTTTAAGTATCAACTGAGATGACCAATATTTGTGAAGTGGTTAGCCTGGCACAAAACAGATGCTTAAATACACGTTTCCTTTCTTCCAGGTTGAAATCTTATCTCTGACACTTATTACCTACATGACCTTCGAAAAGTCACTGAACATCCCTGGGTCTCAGTTTTCTTACTTGAAAATGAAGTGGTTAGACCAGAGGGACTCTAAGGACCTTTCATATGATTCTATCTTTCTCCACATTTTACAGGCTCACACTGCACCATTAAACCTGGAACTAGGATACTATATTTTGAATATCATTGATCTAATAAGAACCATGTAAGGATGCCGTGGACAACATAATCCCAAACTGTTACTGAGCCAACAACAACTCAAAACATCTGCCATTCAATAAATCATAATATCATTGATTTTTGAGGTGGAAGGAATCTAATAGTTCATTTAGTCTAAACCTTGCTTTTATAGCTGAAGTAAACCAACTTCAAACCCAACACTAGGATTTCTAGTAGCAATTTTAGAATCTTACATTGATGTGGACTAAAAAAGTCAATTGACCAGATGCACACGAGTTCCAACCATCCCCCTTTGCTTCTGTTTGCTGTTGTTTTGTTTTTTCCCCATTAGACTTTCAAAAACACCCTTTCTCAGAAAACAAACTAAAGATTACTGGTTACACAAGAAGAGGAAAAGATGGAGACTTTTACATTTTACATTGGGCAAGTGTATTGATTAGAAGATAAAACAAAAGTTACACACAACAGTAAATGTTAGGTTTATATTGTTCCCCTAATATATAGGGCCACCAAATACTTTATAGGGAAAATCCATCATAAAAGAAAGAGAAGCAGTCAGAACATACTGAATGACTCAGTAACTCAAGACAATAAAGGAGAGGGGGAAAATCATCTGGGAAGTGCTGCTCAAAGTAAAATTGTCCCCCTAAATGTGTACAGGATACAAAGCATTCTGGGAGAACTATATAAGCAGAGAGACAAAGGACAAAGCTCCAAATCTTTCATAACTTCATAACTCTGTGAACTTTAGCCACACACTTAACCTTTCTTGCCCTTAATTTAGAGAAGTTAATAGATAATAATAATAGCTAACATTTCTGTAATGCTTATTATATGCCATGCTTGGTACCAAGAACTTTACAAGCTTCATTTCATTTGATCCTCACAACAATCTTTGAAGATAGCTACTATTATTGCCCTCATTTTACAGTTAAGGAAACTGAGGCAACACAGATATTTTTGTCTTACGAGTTTAGTAGCATGAAGAGGATCCTGAGTGACCATGGAACAGTGGATCCAGAATCAGATCCATAATTAAGAAGTTCAAATGCTAACCCTGACAAGGATACTTAATCTTTCAGGGCTGCCCTGGCAACTAAGACTTAAAGAGAGTAAGTAGTTGCTGATCTGTTTTGTTGGAGTTTCAAAGCAGGAGCTCCCTATACCTTTCAAATTCATACCTTCTGAGGTCAAGCAACCTTAGAGCTCATTAAGTCCAATTCCCTGGTGTTAAAGATGCGTAACTAAGGTCTAAGAAGATCAGCCATCTTGTACAGTCTCAGTGGTATTGTGTGGCTTTGCTAGGATTTGAATCCTGTGATTCCAAACATGCTACTTTTTTCCCACTATTCTATGAAAGTAGCTTAATTTTAATCATCCTTTACAGTCAGGAAACCACTTAAACCCACGTTATCTTATTTAAGCTTAAAAGCATTATTATATCCATTTTACAGATAAAGAAAATGGGGATAAGAGAGAAGTGAATTGACTAAGGTACCATAACTAAAAAAGAAACTGAGCCTGCATTTGAAACCCAGTCTTTTTATTTTAAATCCAACCCTTTGTCTACTACTTCAAAGACAAATAGGAGAGGCAAAATCAAGGGATATTCACTTAAAGTTCCAGCATGCCAGTCAGTGTCTTTTCAGTGAACACCTACAGTATGCAAGCTCTTCATTATGGTTACACCAATATACCATACATCAATTAGGCCCATTCAATAACATATTTCCTTGCCTTCTCTTTACTTCTATATGGAATCAAGTCCAGAAATGCTGGTTGAGTACAGAGATAGAGAGGTGAGAAGCAGGGATATACCCCTAAAACTACAAATAAAAGAGCAAAAAGAAATCACATGTTAACCATACTTGAAACTTTTCAAAGTGATTTATGTACATTATTTCCTCTGATCTCCACAATAACATCTGAGGTAGGTGATATTACTATCATAATTTAATGATTGAGAAAAAATGAGTCTCTTGCATACAATTAATCAGAGATTAAATACCTTATCACACAGCTTATATCTAACCCTATGTTTAAGGTTCTGAACCCATTTTCCAGACTTCAAGACTGGTATCACCATATCTCTATTCACTATACCACTCAGCCCTGGTGATTCTGATTACTATACCCATGTTGAAGTCAAACACCAGCTATCAGAGTACCAGACTGGGAAATGGAATTTCCCTGCAGCCCTATCATGATGGTGGTTATGGGGATGGAGGTTAGGTGGTGAGGAGAAATATGGGTAGGGGTCTTGGCCCAAGGAGATTTCCAGGAGGAGTCACAAAGATTCTGTCCACATAGGACAAGAAGCACTGCTATGTGCTACTCTGTAGTCATCAGTTTCTTCTAACTTCCCTAGCTATTTAGTTTTCTTTTCTAATGGAGCCAGTCTGATAGTTATTACCTAAAGTACTTTGCATATTGGACATAGCCTAATGTAATATATCTTCATGGGATAACAATAGCACAAAAAGGTGTCAATATTGAACACAAATATGTAGAGTTTATGTCTAATCACCAGACATTTTAAATAATCTCACCTGGTGTCTTATAATTTTCATCTTTAAAATTAGCCTTGCTGATAAATTATAGTCAGTCGAAAAGCATTTATCAAACACCTACTATAAGCCAGGCACTGTGCTAACCACTGGGGATAAAAATAAAATAAAATAATGGTCAAAAACAGTTCCTGCCTCTCAAGAAGCTCACAGTCTAACAGGAGACACAGTAGGCAAGGAACAACTATGTGCAGAGTAGGGAGGTGGTACAGGAAAGAGAACTTTGGTCCTGTAGTCAGGAAGACCTAAATTCAGATCTGGCCTCAGACACTTACTAGCTGTGTGACTGTGGGCAAGTCACATAAACTCTGCCTCAGTTTCCTCATCTGTAAAATGAGGATAATAGCACCTACTTCTTGGGGTTATTCTGGCGAATCAAATAAGATAATAATTATAAAAAGTTCAGCACAGTGCCTAACACATAATAAGCACTATATAAATGTTAACTATGATGATGAAAGTGATGATGATAAAGAAACAAACATAGATAGATGGAGAGAGACAGAGAGAGAAGAGGAGGATGGATGGGTGATATATTGGGAATAGTTTAAGAGGGAGACACTAAGAAAAGGATGGACTGGGAATGTTTCTTACATACGATGGAACTTCAGCTAAGACTTGAAGAAAGGGAAGGTAATAGATAGAAATGATGAAGGAAAGAAATCCAAGCATGGGGGACAGTCAATTAAAATTCTCTGAGTCAGGAGCTGGACTGTCATGTGGGAGAAAGAACAAGGAGGCCAGAGTCACTGGACCTAACAGTATGTGGATGAGGATAACTCAGAAGAAGACTAAAAAGACAGGAAAGGGCCAGGTTGTAAAGGGCTTTGGAAGTCAGACAAAAGATTCTATATTTAATTTTGGAGGTAAGAGGAAGTTACTAGTCTTTATTGAATGGGGAGTGGGAGTTGACATAATCAGACCTGTGCTTAAGAGAGATCATTCTGACATCTTAGTAGAATAGATGGAAAGAGACTTGAAGCAGAAGACTAATCAGCAGGCTACTGTAACAGTCCAGCCACGAGGTGATGATAGCCTCTACCAGGGTAGTGGGAATATCAAAGGAGACAATGGGACATATATGGGAGATACAAAGGTAGAGTTGACAGGATTTGACAAATGACTGGATTTGGGGGATGGGAGTAAAGATTAGAGAAAGACACTGAAGTTACTTGCCTGGATGATTAGGAGGATATTAGTAGCCAGGGCAGTAATAGAGAAGATCAGAAGAGGGGAACATTGGGGGGGGGGAGATAATGAGGTATCCAACCGGTAGCTAGAGATATGAGACTAGAGGTTGGAGATGGGATTGGGGAGGTTAGGGATGCAGGAATAGATCTGATATTCAACTATATAGAGAAGCTATTTGAACTCATGGAAGCTGGGGAGATCACCAAGTGAAATATTCTAGAGGTCCAGCGCAGAGCTTAATTCTGAGATTAGCACAGTATGATTTGAATGAAAATCCAGTAAAGAAGACTAAAAAGAAACTAACAGGTAAAAAGACAGCAGTGTAATGAAATACTAGAGAGAAGAGTGTATCAAAGAAAAGAGGATGATTAAAAGTGTCAAAGGCTACAAAAGGTTAGGGAGGGTGTGTTTTGAGAAGACTGCCAAAATAGAATGAGAAAAAAGGAGTAAAGACACCTATTTGTAAATGGCCTTCTCAAGGAATTTAGCCCTAAAAGGGAGAATAGAGCACCAGCTCTGGAGTCAGGAGGACCTGAGTTCAAATCCAGTCTCAGACACTTGAAACTTACTAGCTATGGGACCTTGGGCAAGTTACTTAACCCTAATTGCCTCACCTCCCCCCAAAAAAAATAGGTGTAGAGATTTAAGATAATACCTAGTGGAGATGGATAGATTGTGTTTGTGTAGGGGGAAGGGGATTGGGGATGGAGAAGACCTGGGCATATTTGTAGGCAGGAGGGAAGCATCAAGTTGTTCATGAAGAAAGGCTAAATAATTCATCTACATACTTGGAAAGGTCCTCCCTAATCTGTTTTCAGCCCATCACACGTTGATCACATAGATCACACATTGTCTATAAAGTTGATCCTCAACATAGGTCCTATTTTTCTTACCTTTGATGTGTTCCTTAGTCTCTCCTACTCACCTCACCTCATTTAATTCCAGTTCAACTCAATTCTACAAATATTTATTATGCATTTATTAATGGTAAATCACTGAAGGTAGAAAACCAAAAAGGAAATAGCCCCTACTCTCAAGCAGTTGCTACAACATGTAAACAGAGGAGAATATATGGGAAATAGTTGAAATATTTCACCACCCAAATCTGAAGGCATTTCCTCCATAAGCTATTTCTTGGTTTCTTACTTGATAGTGATCTGCCTGTGATTGCACTAAAACTTTGGGAAGCAGTTCAGTAGAATCAGAAACCCTGGGATCAAATCCGACCTCTGATACTTTCTAACTGTATGATTCTAGACCAGTCACTATATCTAGTTTCCTCATATGTAAAATGAATGTGTTGATCTAAATGGTTTGGGAGGTCCCTTCTAGCGCCATATCAGTCACTCCATATTTCACATTTATCAAATTATCATTTATGTCTAATTGTGTCTTGGTCTGCCTAACCACAACCCCCACTAGATTATGAATTCCTTTGAAGACCTTAACTTCCTCAGCATCCCGTGAAATTCTTTGTCCACATTCTGCACTTAGTGTTTATTGAATATTGCACCAAACACCTTACTTGGCAGTTTTATTTTTTAATTAACCATATAAAATTGGGAATAAACAGAAAATAAAAGGCTATTGTCTTTAGCTATCACTTTGATTTGTAGAATATTCTAATCACTATCACCTAACATTTCCAAATGATAAAGTGGGGAAAAAAGGAATTACAGTGAAGGGAACACTGGAAATTAGTTTCAAAATGCTTGGGGAAATTGTGAAGGCTCAGGAGAAAAAGAATTTTTTTTTTCAGAAATAGAGATATAAAAGGACAAAAGAATACAGCTCTTGTCAGAAACTCCATGTCAAGAGAAAAATGTAACAACTTTCAAAAGGAAAGAAAAGTGCAGGCTGTTAACAGAGCAAATCATTTTGATACAGAAAATTAATGACAGGTTAAAATGAAAGACAGATTGAAAATGTGTAATTAATAGCAATTATGGGTTTCAATTAGTAATGGAACACTTTCAAAATAATGCAGTTACATTTAATAAAAAGTATAAATTATTCTTCACACATTTGGGTCAGTATACAGTGATTTTTTTTGTACATCTATATAATGTGTTCTTATTACATTAACCAACTATTTGCATGTATCATCCCATTCTTGGCACACATTAAAATAAGGCAAGTGTAAAATTAAAACTCTAAATATTTTTGAAAGCTATTTCTAAGTCAGAGATTTATGGCCCTTATCAAAAAGAGATTTTGACTCTGACCTTGGGGGATGTTAGATCCCAGAGCACATTTTGTAAGAATTGCTCATGGTGGTAGTGGCGGGGGGGGGGGGGGGGGGGGGGGGGTCAGCTGTTTGGTCTG